>NC_063256.1:13622548-13740864 GCF_019578655.1 Ricinus communis | reverse complement strand
TTGCGAGTCTGAGAAAACAACTCGTAGAAAGGGTAAATTTATTAATATGAGAAAACAACCCCGTAAGAGGGGTATGTTTAATACGAGGATATTTATCAATCGGAGAAAATAAACCCGTAATTTTAGTATATTTGTGAGTAAGAGAAACAACCCTAAAGGGGTATATTTATCAATATAAGAAAATAAACTCATAAAATGTGTATATTTATATATTTGAGAAAACAACCCCATAATAGCACTAATAATTTAATATGAGAAAACGATCCCGTAAAAGTGGTATATTTAACAATATAAGAAAATAACCCCGTAAAACGTGCATGTTTATGAATCTAAGAAAACAACCCCGTAAAAGCAGTGTAATTGCAAGTCTGAGAAAGCAGTCTCGTTGATAAAGTAAATTTTTTAATATGGAAAAACAACCCCGTAATACGGGGATATTTATCAAGCGGAGAAAATAACTTCGTAATTTTTGTATATTTGTGAGTATGTGAAAACAACACCTTAAATGGGTTAATTTTATAATATAAGAAAACAACCCCGTAAAAGGGGTATATTTGTCAATATAAGAAAATAACTCTGTAAAACGTGCATAGTTATTAATATAAGAAAATAACCCCATAAAATGTGAATATTTATAAATTTGAGAAAACAACCCCATAATAGTGCCAATAATTTAATTTGAGAAAACGACCCCGTAAAAGTAGTATATTTATCAATATAAGAAAATAACCCCGTAAAATGTGTAGAATTATGAATCTCAGAAAAATACCCCGTAAAAGTAGTGTAATTGCGAGTCTGAGAAAACAGCCTCATGGAAGTGGTAAATTTTTAACATGAGAAAACAACCCCCTAATACGGAAATATTTATTGATCAGATAAAATAACCCCGTGATTTTGGTGTATTTGTGAGTATGAGAAAACAACCCCTTAAATGGATAATTTTATAATATGAGAAAACAACCCCGTAAAAGTGGTATATTTATCAATAAAAGATAATAACCTCATAAAACGCGTGTATTTATAAATTTGAGAAAACAACTCCGTAAAAGTAGTGTAATTGCGAGTCTAAGAAAAACAAATTTCGTATAATCTGAAATCTTAATATCGAAACAACCTAGTAGAAAGGGTAAATTTTTAATATGAGAAAACAACCCAAGGATGTAAGAATTGTATATTTATAAATATTAGAAAACAACCGTAGTATGGGGACATTTATCAATCTGGAAATAACCCGTAATTTTGGTATATTTGAGTATGAGAAAACAACCCTTAAATGGGTTAATTTTATAATATGAGAAAACAACCAAGGTGAAACGAGTATATTTGTCAATATAAGAAAATAACCCCTTAAACGTGTATATTTATCAATATAAGAAAATAACCGTATAAAACTTGTATATTTATGAATTTTAGAAAATAACCCCATAGTAGTGCTAATAATTTAATATGAGAAAACAACCCCGTAAAAGTAGTATATTTATCAATATAGAAAGTAACCCCAAAACATGTATATTTATGAATCTGAGAAAATACCTCGTAAAGTAGTGTAATTGCGATTATGAGAAAACAGCCTCGTGGAAGTGGTAAATTTTTAAAATGAGAAAACAACCTCTAATATATGTATATTTATCAATATAAGAAAATAACCCTATAAAATGTATACATTTATGAATTTTAGAAAATAACTCTAGAATAGTGCTAATAACTTAATGTGAGAAAATGATCCCGTAAAAGTGGTATATGTATCATTATAAGAAAATAACCTCAGAAGCGTGTATATTTATGAATATGAAAAACAACCTCAAAGTAGTGTAATTTTAGTCGAGAAAACATCCTCGTAGAAGGGTAAATCTTAATATGAGAGAACAATCCCGGTAAGAGGGTACATTTATAAATATTAGAAAATGACCCTAATAATACGGAATATTTATCAATCGGAGAAAATAACCAAGTAATTTTGGTATATTTGTAAGTATGAGAAAACAACCACGTTAAATGAGTTAATTTTATAATATGAAAAACAACCCCATAAAAGGGTATATTTATCAATATAAGAAATAACCCCGTGCTTGATTTTATTTTATGAATTTGAGAAAAGAAGCCCATAATAGTGCTAATAATTTAATATGAGAAAATAACCGTGAAATGGTATATTTATCAATATAAGAAAATAACCGTAAAATGTGTATATTTATGAATCTGAAAAAATACCCGATAAAAGTAGTGTAATTGCGAGTCTTAGAAAATAGCATCGTGGAAGGGTAAATTTTTAATATGAGAAAACAACCAATAATCACGGGATATTTATCAATCGGAAAAATAACCCGTGAGGTTTGGTATTTGTAGTATGAGAAAACAACCCCTTAAATGAGTTAATTTTATAATATGAGAAAATAATCCCGTAAAAAAGGTATATTTGTTGATATAAGAAAATCAACTCGTAAAATGTGTATATTTATGAATTTGAGAAAATAGCCCCATAATGGTGCTAATAATTTAATATGAGAAAACGACCTCGTAAAAGTGGTATAATTATCAATAAAAGAAAATAACCCCATAAAACGTGTATATTTATGAATCTGAGAAAACAACCCTGTAAAAGTAGCATAATTGTGAGTCTGAGAAAATAGCCTCGTAGAAGGGGTCATTTATTTAATATGAGAAAACAACCCCGTAAGAGGGGTATATTTATAAATGTTAGAAAAAAAAACCCTGTAATACGGAGATATTTATCAATCGGAGAAAATAACACCGTAATTTTAGTATATTTATGAGTATGAGAAAACAATTAAATATGTTAATTTTATAATCTGAGAAAACAACCCAATAAAAGGAGTATATTTGTCGATGTAAGAAAATAACTCTATAAAACGTGTATATTTCTGAATTTCAGAAAAAAAAAACTCCATAATAGTGCTAATAGTTTAATATGAGAAAACGACCCCGTAAAGTGGTATATTTATCAATATAAGAAATAACCCCGTAAAATGTGTATAGTTATGAATCTGAGAAAACAACCCCGTAAAAGTAGTGTAATTGCGAGTCTGAGAAAATAGCCTCGTAGAAGGGGTCAATTTTTTAATATAAAAAAACCATCCCATAAGAGATGTATATTTATAAATATTAGGAAACAACCCCGCAATACGGAGATATTTATCAATCGAAGAAAATTACCCCGTAATTTTGGTATATTTGTGAATATGAGAAAACAACCCCTTAAATGGTTAATTTTATAATATGAGAAAATAACTCCGTAAAAGGGGTATATTTGTGAATATAAGAAAATAACTCGGTAAAACACGTGTATATTTAAGAATTTGACAAAACAATACCATAATAGTGCCAATAATTTAGTATGAGAAAATGACCCTCTAAAAGTGGTATATTTATCAATATAAGAAAATAACTCCGTAAAACTTGTATATTTATGAATCTGAGAAAACAACCCTGCAAAAGTTGTGTAATTGCGAGTCTAAGAAAACATCCTCGTAGAACGGATAACTTTTTTAATATGAGAAACCAAGTAAAAGGGCTAAACTTTTAATAATAATGTGAAAACAACCCTACAAGGATATTTATGAATCTGAAATAACAATCCGTAATTGTAGTATATTTGTGAGTATGAAAACAACCCTTTAAATAGGTTAATTTTATAATATAAGAAAACAACCAGTAAAAAGTATATATTTATCGATATAAAGAAAACAACCCCAGTAAAGTATATTTATGAATTTGAGAGAACAACCTATAATAGTTCTAATAATTTAATATGAGAAAACAACCTCGTAAAATGTGTATATTTATGAATAGAAAATAAACTCATAAAATTAGTATAATTACAAGTCGAGAAAACTAGAATGGGTAAATTTTTTAATATGAGAAAACAACCCCATAATACGGGGATATTTATCAACTAGAAAAATAACTGTAATTTTGGTGCATTTGTGAGTATGAGAAAACAACCCTTAAATAGATTTATTTTATAATGAGAAAACAACCAAGTAAAAGGGTATATTTGTCGATATAAGAAAATAAGCTCGTAAAGCGTGTATATATATGAATATGAGAAAACAACCCAGTAAAAGTAGTGTAATTGCAGTCCGAGAAAACAACCTCAGAAGTGTTAAAATTTCTAATATATGAGAAAACAACCAGTAAGAGGAGTATATTTATAAATATTAGAAAAGACTTAGTACACTGGGATATTTATCAATCGGAGAAAATAACCCCGTAATTTTGATATATTTTTGAGTATTAGAAGACCTTTAAATATGTTAATTTTATAATATAAGAAAATAACCCGATAAAAGGGAGTATATTTGTCGATGTAAGAAAATAACTTCGTAAAATGTGTATATTTATGAGTATGAGAAAAGAACCCAATAATAGTGCTAATAGTTTAATATAAGAAAATGACCCCGTAAAAGTAGTACATTTATTAATATAAGAAAATAACCCCGTAAAAGGTGTACAGTTATGAATCTGAGAAAACAACCTCGTAAAAGTAGTATAATTGCGAGTTTGAGAAACAATTATGTAGGGGTCAATTTTTAATATGAAAAACCACTAGATAAGAGGGGTATATTTATAAATATTATACAACCTCATGTCACGGGATATTTATCAATCGAAGAAAATTACCCCGTAATTTTGGTATATTTGTGAGTATGAGAAAATAACCCCTTAAATGGGTTAATTTTATAATATGAGAAAATAACCCCGTAAAAGGGGTATATTTATGAATATAAAAAAATAACCCCGTAAAAACGTGTATATTTATAAATTTGAGAAAACAACACCATAATAGTGCTAATAATTTAGTATGAGAAGATGACCCTGTAAAAGTGGTATATTTATCAATATAAGAAAATAACCCCATAAAACTTGTATATTCATGAATTTGAAAAAACAACCTTATAGATGTTGTGCAATTGCGAGTCTAAAAAAATAGCCTTGTAAAATGGATAAATTTTTTAATATGAGAAACTAGCCTTGTAGAAAGGGTAAACTTTTTAATATGTGAAGACAACCACGTAATACGGGGATATTTATGAATCCGAGGAAATAACAACATAATTGTAATATATTTGTGAGTTTGAGAAAACAACCCCTTAAATAGGTTAATTTTATAATATCAGAAAACAACCCCGTAAAAGGGATATATTATCGATATAAGAAAATAACCCCGTAAAACGTGTATATTTATGAATTTGAGAAAACAACCCATAATAGTGCTAATAATTATGTAATACCCAAAATTTTTATATTTAATAATAATTATATCAATAATGAATTTTTATTTAAATTAATTTTATTTTATCTTTATTTGGACTAGTTGGAATGATTTAAATGCAAAGTTTGAATTTTAGTATTAGACGAATAAATGAGTTATTCTTTCTATATCCTATTAGTTTGAATTTTTAAGAAATTAATTAAGTAAATTATTTGAGAAATAATTATATTTTGGTTATTCAAATTTTCTCCAAATGTATATTTATATAAAAAAAATTATATATTAGAAAATTATGGAGAAATTGTAAAGGGTGTTTTTATAAAAGGAATTTAGAGAAAATAGGTATTTTAATTAACTAGTGGTATTAAATTTTAAGTTGGAAAATATTTAGCAAATTGATTATTTAAATTAATTGTGTTAATACTAAATTGAAAATTTATTTTTGGATGAGGATTAAAAGTGTAATTTCATTAATATGGGGTTTTAATGGAAATTTGGATGTTTGGTATTTTTGTAAATAAATGTGACGGCAGGGGTATTTATGTAATTGTGTATTTTCAATAATTCTAATTTGGCCCAAATTAATTAGCTAGGGGCTTAATTGAAAGGCTAAGAAAAGTTTGGGGGTTAATTAGAAATTTCGCAGGTAAAATTGTCGAATTTAGAAAGTTGAGGGACCTAATTGTAAAGAAAGGAAAGTTTGGGGCTTAAAGTCGATATGGAGAAGAAGAAAAGAGAAGAGGCTCGGGAGAGAGAAGAAAAAAATCGGGAGAGAGAAGTAGGTGGCTCATTGCCGTGCACGGGAGAACTTGAGCCCCTGTGGTCACTGGCAGAAGTCCAGCATGGCGGCAGATTAGCAATGAGGAAAAAAAAGCGAAGAGGGGCAACGGCTCAAGGCCTTTGAAACCTACCGATCTTGGTGGCAATCAGCCCTCAAGAGAGCTTCCTTTTGCGGCGGCAGCCAGCGTTTTGGTGGCCGGAGGAGGAGTTCCAGTAGGTGGCGTGCCTTTCGACTTTTTCAGAGCTCGTGAGGATGGACGATCGGAGGACGATCCCAACTCTCTTCATCTCAAGCTTCGAATGGCACGGTTTGGCCAGGCGATCGGACTTCGTCAGAATCGACGATCAAGATCATCCAAAAATATATCTGGATGATGATCGGGGTCGATCGTAAAATCCAAGGAGGAATCGCCATCACCGCATTGTTTCGAGTCCGATGGTATGTTCGGATCGCCGATCGGACCACCACGGAGGAGTAGCGGTCGACCGAGCGATCAAGCCGCTTCGGTAATTTTCTCGGCCCGTTAATTTTTGGTAATTTTGATTTAATTCATGCTTATTGTTTTGTATTGAGTATTTGATATTTATGAGTAAAAAATAATTTTATGTCACCGATCACTTGTAGTCGTGATTTTGTGCATGTGGAGGAGTCGAAATTAGTGCAAGTCTGGGGACCCGACTCCCGTTATCAGGTTAAATTTTGGATATTTGAAGTGTTTTTCTAGCGGTCCGGACCCATTTTACTGGGGGAGGTAAATGTCCGTTATAGGAGGTTCGCCAGACGGTTTTCAGAGAATTCTCCGAATCGTGATTCTTAGATTACCCTAGGAGTGGGGTCTAGACCTAGGTTAATTGTCAATTGTTTCGTTGTTTTGATAAATTGTTTTCCGTGATTAGATGATCCGTTCTGCTCGCCCGCCCAACCGAGGCATCGGAGCAGAGTTAGGAGGTCGCCAAACCAGGTGAGTGAAAGTCATATATCGCTATGCCGCGTGTCATGCATAAAATTTGATTTACTAACGTGATTGTTCATTTGCAATTCCAATTATTCATTTAATTATTATTATATGCATGATGCTTTTAATTACTATTTAAATATGTTCTTCCTTTATCACCAATTTTAATATTGCATGATGACTCGAGATGGGACTGATTAGAACATAGGAGTTGGATGAGTGTTCCAAAGATAAATTTGAAAGAGATAGAAAGGATAAATAGGTAAAATTTTAAGAAAGAAATATTAGGACACATACAGTCGAGCATCGCCTCTGCCGCTTAGTTGAGTGTGGTTCTGGGACGAGTAAAGGTCCCCGTCGAGCTTTGCTCGGGCCAGTTTATTGGATAAGAGAGCCGAAGGCCAAGGCTAAGAGTTGTGACCAAACTAAAGTAAGGTCTCCGGGTCGAGCTTTGCTCTCACAGCGCGACTTATTGGATAAGAGAGCCAAAGGCTAAGGTCGAGTCAAGAGAGTGACCGGAGGTAAGGTCCACGGTCGAGCTTTCTCTCTAAGCGCCCCTTACGCTGGAATGAGAGATTGAGATGTTAGAGTTGAGGTTAGTCGAGATGTAAGTGTTGAATTAAATCGAGATGTTAGAGTTGGATTAGGTTCTCTCTGAAATACTCAGTCCCGCTGCATGTAGAATTATTTTTATATAAGCATGGCATGACACGTATGGTTTGTATGATTTATTAATTATTTTAAAATTAAATAATGTGATATTGAGATGTTTGAAATCTGCTTTTAGATATATGATTTAACTCACTCTGGGTACAGATAGCCCATTTACTATTCATATTCGTGATCGTTAGTCTTCCCCAACTCTTCTCGCAGAGTAATAGTAGAGGTATCGTGGTAATTTTACGGGTCGAGTTTTGTCTCGCCTAATTTTTCTCGGCATCAAGTAATTATGTAAAATGTAACTATTAAGATAATTTGTGGCTTTAATAATATTAATTTGAGATGAGATTTGATTGAGTTAGTGAGTGTCAGGCTTACTACGGAATTCGATGGCCTTAAGCCTACCCATTCCTTAGTGCCGGTCACGGGTCCATAAAGTGGGTCGTGATAGATTTAATATGAGAAAACGACCCCGTAAAAGTGGTATATCTATCAATATAAGAAAATAACCCCGTAAAACGTGTATATTTATGAATCTGAGAATATAACCTTGTAAAAGTAGTGCAGTTGCAAGTCTGAGAAAACAGCCTCGTAGAACGGGTAAATTTTTTAATATGAGAAAATAACCTCATACTACTGGGATATTTATCAATCAGAGAAAATAATCCCGTAGTTATGGTGTATTTTTTAATATGAGAAAACAATCCTTAAATGGGGTAATTTTATTGTAACACCCAGAATTTTTATATATTTAATAATGAGTTTTTATTTAAGTTAATTTTAGCTTTATTTTTATTCGGTTTAATTGGAATGATTTAAATACAAATTTTGAATTTTTATGTTAGACAAACAAATGAGTTATTTTCTATATCCAATTAGTTTGATTTTTAAGGAGTTAATTAAATAAATTATTTGAGGAATAAATTATATTTTTATTTGGTTATTCAAAATTTTCCCAAATGTATATATATATATATATAAATAAAATTATATATTGGAAAATTATGATAGAAATTGTAAGGGATGTTTTTATAAAAGAATTTTGGGAAAATTGGTATTATAATTGATTAGTAGTATTAAATTTTGAGTTGGAAATTGATTATTTAATTTAATTGTGTGTAGGATTTAATTGGAGGAATATTTTGGAATAAGGATTAAAAGTATAATTTTATTTTGTGAGGGTTTAATAGAAATTTGTGAGTTTAGTATTTTCGTAAATAAATATGTCATAGTGGTATTTGTGTAATTGTGTATTTTCAATAATTCGATTTGGCCCAAATTAATTAGTTAAGGGCTTAATTGAAAGGATAAAGAAAAGTTTAGGATTAAATTGAAATTACGAAGGATAAGATTGTAAGTAATTGGAAGTCGAGGACCAAATTGTAATAACGAAAAGTTCGGGGCCTAATGTCGATATTGAAAGGAATGGGATCAGGGAGAGAGAAAGTAGATCGGAGAGAGAGAGAGGGCATGTGATGGTAGAAGAAGAGAAGAGAAACGCGGTCGTCGTGGGTGCTCGCTCTTGTGGTGGTATCGGAGGCTAGCGATGTCGAGCGCAGGCGTCTTGGCGGAACCGCCGCGGCCCGGCAAGAATCGGAATGGGTAGGAGCAAGCTTTGAGGCTCCCACTTCCGTGGTTCCGGTTGGTAAGTCGAGTGGCGATCGACTCCTCCTCGGCGGCTCTTCCGCGCGGTGGCGACGCCTTTGGGGTGGCGGAGTTGCAAGATCCCAAGAAGTGAAATTTAGAGTGGCGGTACCGGCATTTTTCGCTTTTTCCATGAGCTCCCAGGAGGATGGACGATCGAGGACGATCCCACTCTCCTCACCTCGAGCTTTCTTGCGATGGCATCGTTTATGGCGATCGGGCTTCGCTTTGTAAATAGGACGGGCGAGATCGTCAAGTAAATCTCAGGATGATCGGTGTCGATCGGAAAATCGAAAGCGAGGATTGTCGCCGGTAGCGTCGTTTGAGTCCGATGGTGAGTTTGGATCGTCGATCGGACTCCGTGGGAGGCGAGTGGACCAAGCGACCGAGCCGCCTTAATTTTCTCCGGCCCGTAATTTTGGAAATTCTTGGTTTAATTGTGTGTCTATTGGATTATATTGAGTATTTGATGATATTTGTGAGTCAAAATAATTATTGGCCGCTTTACGCCTCAGATTTTTGTGTTGTGTGGCGGAGTTGGTGAAATAGTGAAGTTGGGGACGGAGCTTCCGTTGTTTGAATTGTTGGAATTTTGAAGTATTTTTGGTGTCCGGACCCGCTTTTATGGAATGTCATGTTGTAGGGAGGTTATGCTGGATTTTAGAGAATTTTCCCGAGTCGAGATTCTTAGGGCAGTCGATCCAGAGTCTAGACCTAGGATTAATGATCGATTGTTTCAGTGCTTTGATAAATTGTTTTCCGCTACTAGATTATCCATTTGCCCTCGGCGCTCTCCTACCGAGGCACTTAGGAGGAAGGCAGCTAGGAGGTCGCCCAATCCATGAGTTAAAGTTATTTAATCATTGCACTATTGCTAAGTCCGATTTTAATATGCTATTTTAGAATTTGTGCTTAATATGATTATTAGTATCGCAAAATAAATAATTTCACTTGATTATTAATTATTGAAAATAATATAAATATTATTATTAGTAACGTTATACTAATACATATACTATTATTTTTCTAACGAATGCATGTTGCCTTACCCTAGATTTTTAATCTTTATTTCGATATATGTTGAATGATTTCATTAGACAATGATATTTATTAAATGTGATGATTGCGTTTGGGAAATGTGGCTTTCAGAGAACATGCCACCAGTGGGTTGCATCGGGAATCGGCGCGCCCCAGTAATGATCATGGATATAAGATTATTATAGATTTATTTGCCCCGATCGAGCATTGCTCTACGGGGTGAGTTCGATTGATTCTTTGGAGTTAAGGTCACGATCGAGCAATGCCTCGGTAGGAGCTTATTTGGAATTCAAGTGTTCTGGAGGTTCAGGGACCACGAGGAGCTCTCTGGCGCCAAACTGTTGGATTAAGAGAGCCGAAAGGCTACTAGAATTTGGGGTTAGGGTTCTCTTGAGCCACTCGTCTCGTGAAAATAAAAATATATTTATTTATTTATTTATTTATTTGGTATGATTATAATATGAAAAATCTTAGATTCTCACTTGAAGAGTAATAGTAGATGTATCATTGTAATTTTATGAGTTTCGTGTCTACTTTAATTCTTACGGCGGGGAAGTATTTATAGAATGTAACTATTAAGATAATTTATGGCTTTAATAATATTAATTTGAGATGAGATTTGATTGAGTTAGTGAGTTTCGTGCTTACTACGGATTCTGGTGGCCTTAAGCCTACCCATTCCCTAGTCTTAACACGGTCCAATGGTGGGATTCGTGACATTTATAATATGAGGAAACAACTCGTAAAGGGTATATTTGTCGATATAAGAAAATAATCCTTAAATGTGTATATTTATGAATCACAAAATAACCCCGTAAAAGTAGTAGTAATTGTGAGTCTAAGAAAATAGCCTATAAAGGAGGTAAATATTTTAATATAAGAAAACAACCCCGTAAGAGGGTATATTTATAAATGTTAGAAAAACTCGTAATACTGGGATATTTATCAATGGGAAAAATAACCGTAATTTTGATATGTTATATGAGTATGAGAGAAACTACCTTAAATATGTTAATTTTATAATACGAAAAAACAACGATTAAGGGTATATTTGTCGATATAAAGAAATAACTTTCAAGAAAGCGTGTATATTTATGAATTTGAAAAATAATCCCATAATAGTGCTAATAATTTTAATATGAGAAAACAACCCGTAAAGTAGAAGTGTAATTGCGGTCTAAGAAAAAGCCTCGAGAATGGGTAAATTTTTAAATAAAAGCAGGTTTCGTAGAGGGGTAATTTTTTAATGTGAAAATAACCTCGTAATTGTGGTATATTTGTGAATATAGGAAAACAACCCCTTAAATGGGTTAATTTTATAATATGAGAAAACAACTCGGTTTATCAATATAAAAATAATCTCGTAAAAGTAGTATATTTATCAATATAAGAAAATAACCTCGTGAAACGATATATTTATGAATATGAGTAAGCAACCTCAGTAAAGTAGTGTAATTGCAAGTCCGAGAAAACACCTCGTGAGGCAGCAGTGTAAATTTTTAATATGAGAAAACGGCCTTGTAGAAAGCTAACTTTTTTAATATGAGAAAACAACCCAATAATACGAGAATATTTATCAATCGGAGAAAAGAACCCCGTAATTTTGGTATATTTGTGAGTAATAGAAAACAATCCCTTAAATGGGTTAATTTTATAATATGAGAAAACAACTCAAGTAAAGGGTATATTTATCGATATAAGAAAATAATCCCTTAAAACGTGTACATTTATGAATTTGAGAAAACATGTATATTTATCAATTTGAAAAAATAACCCCATAATAGTTCTAATAATTTAATATGAGAAAACAACCCCGTGAAAGTGGTATATTTATCAATATAAGAAAATAACCCCGTAAAACGTGTATATTTATGAATATTTAAAACAACCACGAAAAGTAGTATAATTCATAGTCCGAGAAAACAACCTGTGATGGGGCAAATTTTTTTAATATCATTACGGGGTATATTTATAAATATTAGAAAATAATCCCGTAATACGAGGATATTTATGAATCTGAGGAAATAACCCTATAATTGTGGTATATTTGTGAGTATGAGAAAACAACCTGTAATACCCCGAATTTTTATATATTTAATAAATGAGTTATTTTCTATACCCAATTAGTTTGAAATTTTAAGAAATTATTCAAGTAAATTATTTGAGGAATAATTTATATTTTTATTTAGTTATTCAAATTTTCTCCAAATGCATATTTATATAAATAAAATTATATATTGAAAAAAATTATGATAGAAATTATAAATGATATTTTTATAAAAGAATTTTGAGAAAATTGGTATTATAATTGATTAGTAGTATTAAATTTTGAGTTGGAAATTGATTATTTAATTTAATTGTGTATTTTCAATAATTCGGTTTTGGCCCAAATTAAATAGTTAGGGGCTTAATTGAAAGGATAAAGAAAAGTTTAGGGGTTAAATTAGAATTCTGCAGGATGAGATTGTAAGTAATTAAGGAAGTTGAGGGACTAAATTGTAATAAGGAAAAGTTCGGGGGCCTAATGTCGATATTGAAAGGAAAGAAAATCAGAAGAGAAAGGAAGAGAGAGAGAGAGAGAGAGAGAGCGAGAGGTGGTGAGCCCGCGGGAGCTAAAGAGCCGGTGTCTTATTGTGCGCCGATCGCGCGGAGTGGTAGTGAATGCGATCAAGGCCGCCCGGATTCTAGTTCAAGGCCTTTTCCACGATCTCGATGTGATAAATGTCACCTCCCTGGAGAAAGCTTCCTTTTGCGCGGCGGCCGCGGTTTTGGTGGCGGAGGAGAGAGTTACGCGAAGTGGTGGCCGGCGTGTTTTTGGTTTTCCTGAGTCTGGATGGAGGATGGACGATCGGAGGACGATCCCGACTCTCTCGGCTCAAGCTTCGCATTGCACCGCTGGTGGCGGCGGTCAGACCCGCTTGCAAATCGACCAGGCTGGATCGTCCGCAAATTTCTTCGGATGATCGGTGTCGATCGAAAATCAGAAGTGGGAATCAGCATCGCCACTTGGCGGTTGTGAGTCCGATGGTGTGTTCGGATCGTCGATCGGACTCGTGGCACGGAGGCGAACGACCGAGCGCCCTCGGTAATTTTCTCGCTTAGGCTGATCTTGGAAATCCTTTGATTTTAAATTTGTGTCTATTGGGTTATATTGATTATTTGATGATATTTGTGAGTCAAAAATAATTGTTCGCCATCTGCCTTACTTGTGTTTTGGGTGGCGTATGAGCTCAAAATAGTGAAGTTCGGGACCCGACTCCGTTGTTTAAATTGTTGGATATTTGAAGTGTTCTTCCGGTGTCCTGGACCCGCTTTTACGGGGTAATGTTCGTGTTGTAGGGAGGTTCTGGGATTTTACGTAGAGATTCTCTCGAGTCGAGATTCTTACCCAGTCGAGTCTGGGAGACCAGGATTAATGATCGATTGTTTCAAGCTTTGATAAATTGTTTTCCGTGATTAGATGATCTGTCTGCTTCGGCTCGCCTCCAACCGAGGCCTATGGGAGCAGCTGGAGGTCGCCAACCAGGTGAGTTAAAGTCATTTAATCATACTATTGCTAAGTTTGATTTTAATATGCTATTTTGAAAGTTCATGCTTAATATGGTTATTAGTTTCGCAACCTAAATAATTTCACTGAATTATTCGTTATTAAAGGTAATATAAGTATTATTATAGTAATGTTATGATAATACCAAATATTATCAGTTTTCCACATGAGTTGCCTGATGTCTTACTCTTAATTGTTAATTGTTATTTTGATATGGTTGAATGATTTCATTATACAATGATATTTATTATATGTGATGATTTCGATTTGGGGATGTGGCTTTTGTAGAACATGCCGCCTGATGGGTTACATCGTGACCTGCCCTTAATGATCATGGACATGTAATCGATTTTTATGGGTTTGCCCACGTCGAGCATGGCCTCAAGGCTAATTTGTGTAAATTGTCGGAGGTAAGGTCCCCGGTCGAGCATTGCTCTCGGGTTCCAGTCTTATTGGATTAAGAGAGCCAAAATGGGTTTATAATTGGGGTTAGGGTTCTCTTGAGCCACTGTCCCGTAAAAGTAGAAATATATTTTTATTTATTCATTTATTTATTTATTAAGGTATGATTATAATATGGATTGTATTTATGTGCATAGTTTGATATCTTGATTTGAACAATCTATGTTTTCTCGAGAAGAATGCAATAGTCCCATTATTTGATTTTAACTCACTCTCAGACTAACGATCAAATCATTTTCTTTTCCTTCAGATTCGTGATCCTAGTCCTCATGACTCTTATTCAAAGAACTCGATTCATCATCGGGTGATGTATTTGATTTGGTATGTAAATTGATAAATCTTAGATTCTCATGATAGTAATAGTAGATGTATCGGTTGTAAATTTTCGAGTTTCTGGGTCTACTTTAGTTTTTCCAAGCCTCGCATCAAGTATTTATGTAGAATGTATGTCATAAGATAAATCGTGGCTTTAATAATATTAATTTGAGATGAGATTTGTTTAAATCAATGAGTGTCGCTTCTACGGGTTTCGGTGGCCTTGCTCACCCATTCCTAGTGCTCGGGCCACGCCCACGGTGGGTCATGACAAAGTTGGTATCGAGCTTAGGTTTAGATTTCCTTGACCTAAGTTGAGATTTTTTCTGATCCCGCGGAGTTAGGATCATGTGTGTCTTGTTGTTTTCATTGACTCCGTTGTCGGCCTTCTCAGTTAGAGTCCGCCATTCTTTTTGTAGCTTGCCCTTGGTGCGCTTGGCCGAGAATGTGCTTTGGGATGGAAAGATCCGCAGCAAGCGATAGACTCGTGCTATTTCTTCAAGTGATTAGTGCGATTCGCCTTTAGAAGCTTTGATTGTTGTTTCGATGGTGGCACCGCAGCTTGATCGCTTTAGTGCAGAGCGTGGTTGCGATCGTGTCATGGACGCCTCGCCATCGCACTGCATCGCCTTATTGAGTAGCCGAAGTCTAGCGGATGCTACTGTTATGGTTGATATATTGATTCGAATGATTAATATTTTCTGTGAAAGTAATTGTCACGACCCGCTCGTGGGCCACTAGACTAGGGAATGGGTAGGCTTAAGGCCACCAAAACCCGTAGTAAGCCCGACACTCACCGATTTAAACAAATCTCATCTCAAATTAATATTATTAAAACCACAAATCATCTTAATAGCTGCATTCTACATAAATACTTGATCCGCCGAGAAAACTAGGCGAGACCAAGCTCAAAAATTTACAACCGATACATCTACTATTACTATGCGGAGAATCTAAGATTTACCAATTTACATACTAAATCGAGATCACCCCAGATGATGAAGGAGCTCAAGATTCTTGAATAAGAGTCATGGAGAACTAACAATGGTACAATCAAAAACAGCGGTAAGAAATGAGACTGTCATCTGGAGAGTGAGTTAAAATCAAATAATCTAGGACTATTGCTTCTACTCGTAAAACATAGATTATTCAAATCAAGATATCAAACCATCACCGCACTCTACTATTTCCTTCACATAAAATATTAATCATTCGAATCAAAATATCAACCATGCACGTAAATACAAATCACATTATAATCAAATACCATAATAAATAAATAAATAAAAATATATATTTACTTTACTGGACGAGTGGCTTTGAGAACCCTAAACCCCAAATTTAGTAGCCTTTAACTCAATCCAACAGTCGGCGCCCAGAGCAAGCTCGACGTGGTCCTTACCTCCGGCTGAAACTTGAATTCCAAATAAGCGGCCAGAGAGCAAGCTCGATCGGGGACCTTAACTCCGGCAATCAATGGGGCAGAGGCAATGCTCGATCAAAGGCATAAATCCATAATAATCTTATATCCATGATGGGTTGCCCAGGTGCGATAGATGGGGTGTAACCCATTAGGCATGTTCTACCTCCAATCGCATTCACCACATTTAATAAATATGTCATTATTCGATGAACTCATCCAACACATATCAAAATAAAGATTAAAGATTTAAGATAAAACAACGTGCAATTTGTGAGGAGAAAAATAATAACGCTTGTCTTATTATAACATACTAATAATATTTATATTATTTATTTCAAATATTAATAATCAAGTGAAATCATTTATCTTGCGATCAATAATCATATTAAGCACAAATTCTAAATAGTATATTAAAACAGTTTACTAGCAATAGCGCATTAAATGACTTTAACTCACTGGGTCGGGCGACCTCCTTCGCTCCGGATCTCCGGGTTGAGCGAGCCGAGCAGCAGATCATCTAATCACGGAAAATAATTTATCAATACCGAGATAATCGATCATTAATCCTAGGTCTAGACTCCTTGGACGGCCTAAGAATCTCGACCGAACTATCACCGGACAACACGGGTAAAACGGGTCCAGGACCGTCAAAAACTTTGCAATAACCAACAATTTAAAGCGAATAGGATTTCGGGTCCCCAACTGAGGACACTATTTCGACTACACACAAAGACAAAATACGAACAACCGATTGTATTTTTTGACAGGGCTGGTGACTTTGAAATGTTCATCAAATACTCAATATAACCCAATGGGCAGACACAATTAAACCAAGAATTTCTAAAATTAATCGCCAAAGAAAATTACCGAGACGCAGCTACGGCCGCTTCGACCGCCTCCACCCACCGGAGTCCGATCGACGATCCAACACACGGGCATCGGACCACAACGACGTACCGATGACGATCCCCGCTCGATTTTCCGATCCGACACTCGATCTTCCGGAGAGATTTGCGGACGATCTCGACCGCCGACGGTAAACGAAGTCCGTGTATCGCCACGGTGGAAACCAAAGTGCCATCGCGGGCTCAGATGGGAGAGTCGGATATGTCCTCCGATCATCCATCCTCCGCCGGAGCCTCGGCTGTTTGGATTCCGCTTCCGGCCACCAGCCGACACCGCCGCCAAAACAAAGCGAGGCCGAGGGAGTCGATCGGCACCAAGATCAGCAGGCCACCACGGCAGCATGCATAGCGGTGAAGCCGCATTGCCTCTCCTCAAGATGAGCTGGCCAACTGTGCCGTCATTGTGCCACGCTGGGCAGCTCTTCCCGGCCGGGCCACCGGACAGACGACAGCCTCTTCCTTCCTCCAGACGCTCTCTCTCTCCCGGCATCTCTCTTCCTCCTTCTTCTTCCCCGATTTCTTTCCTCAATATCGACATTTGACCCCCGAACTTTTCCTTATTGCAATTTGGTCCCTCAACTTTCTTAATTACTTACAATTTTATCCTGGAATTTCAATTTGACCCCAAACTTTTTTAGCCTTCAATTAAGCTTAACTATTTAATTTGGGCCAAATTAGAATTATCGAAAATACACAATTACAAAATACCGATCGACATATTTATTTACGAAAATACCAAACTCACAAATTTCCATTAAAACCCCATAAAATAACATTATACTTTCAATCCTTATTCCAAAATAAATTTCCAATTTAGTCCTAACACATAATTAAATTAAATAATCAATTTCCAACTTAAAATTTAATACTACTAATCAATTATAATACCAATTTTCCCAAAATTCTTTTATTAAAACACCGCTTTATAATTTCTTCCAAAATTTTTCAATATATAATTTTACTTATATAAATGTGCATTTGGGAAAATTTGAATAACCAAAATATAATCATTTCTCAAATAATTTACTTGAATAATTTTTAAAATTTCAAACTAATTGGGTATAGAAAATAACTCATTTATTTGATTAATATTAAATTTTCATTAAATTATTTCAAATTAAACCCAATAATAATGAAGCTAAAATTAACTTAAATAAAACTCATTATTAAATATATAAAAAAATTCTGTGTTAAGTTACAAGAATAGGGTATGATTATAGTATGATTGATATTTATGTGCATGGTTTGATATACTTGATTTGAATAATCTATGTTTTATGAGAAGAATGCAATAGTCCCTGATTATTTGATTTAACTCACTCTCGAGACCCGACTCAGCCTAATTTTTACCGCTTTATTAAGTGATTTGTTAGTCCTCTCGCTACTCTTATTCAAGAATCTCACTTTCATCAACGGTGATGTATTTGATTTGGTATGTAAATTGGTAAATCTTAGATTCTCCGCAAGAGTAATAGTAGATGTATCGCTTGTAAATTTTCTCGAGTTTCGTGTCTCTAGTTTTTCTAGGCATCAAGTATTTATGTAGAATGTAGTCATAAGATAAATTGTGGCTTTAATAATATTAATTTGAGATGAGATTTGTTTAAATCAAGGTGAGTGTCAGCTTACTACGGTTTCGGGGTGGCCTTAAGCCTACCCATTCCCTAGTGTGTTGGCCACGGGCCCAGGGTGGGTCGTGACAAAGTTGGTATCGAGCTTAGGTTTAGATTTCCTTCGACCTAAGTCGAGATTTTTCTTGGTACCGCGCGCTAGGATCATGTGTGTCTTGTTGTTTTCATTGACTCAGTGTCTCGGCCTTTTCTCTCGTTGAGAGTCCTCATTCTTTTTGTGCTTGTCCTGGTGCCGTCCGAGAATGTGCTTCAGCGATGGGAAGATCTGGCGCCGATAGACTCGGTCTGCTTTTCAAGTGATTAGTGCAACGCCTTTAGAAGCTTTGATTGTTGTTTCGATGGTGGGCACCGCACGCTTTTAGTGTAGAGCGTGGTTGCAACAGTCATGGATCGCCATCGCATCGCACTGTGCATCGCCTTATTGAGTAGCGCCCTAAGGTATTGCTCGAAGTCGAAATGGATGTCACCGTTATGGTTGATATATTGATTCGAATGATTAATATTTTCGTGAAGAAAGTAATAGGGTATGATTATAGTATGATTGGTATTTATGTGCATGGTTTGATATAATCGATTTGAATAATCTATGTTTTATGAGAAGAATGCATAGTCCCATTATTTGATTTTAACTCACTCGAGACCGATACCTCATTTTTACTATTTTTCAGATTCGTGATTGTTAGTCCTCTCGCGACTTTATTCAAGAATCCGACTCCTTCATCATCGGTGATGTATTTGATTTGGTATGTAAATTGGTAAATCTTAGATTCTCCGCAGAGTAATAGTAGATGTATCGCTTGTAAATTTTCGAGTTTGTGTCTCGCCTAGTTTTTCGCGCATCAAGTATTTATGTAGAATGTAGCTATAAGATAAATTGTGGCTTTAATAATATTAATTTGAGATTAGATTTGTTTAAATCGCGAGCTGGCGGTGCTTACTACGGTTTCGGTGGCCTTGCCTACCCATTCCCTAGTGTCCACGTCTAGCCCACGGTGGGGTCCCACAAAGTTGGTATCAGAGCAGGATTAGATTCATTGGGAGTAGATTCATATTGCACATCATTAAGCATATGACATATATTCTTTGAACTTGACCGAGTATTTGCATTTCATATATATAGATGGAGAGACAAGGAGAACACGAATCGCCCGATAAGTCTGTAGTCTCAGTGCATGGTCATGAAAATGCATCTGAACATGATCAACATGATGAGCATGAGCTACATTCTGAAAATGCTGCACAATCGAATGTACAAAATGTTATGGAACAGTTTATGGATTTTCTAATGCAACGGGTAGCTCGACAACAAGCAGCGGCACCTCAGACTCAACAACTAGATTTGACCTCAGAGAACATTACTTATACTTGGCGGCAAGTCCAACTTACATGCCACCTCACTAACCTGCCGATAAAACTAAAGGTTCCACAACCTTATTTTCTTACCAAACCACATCACTTATGACATAAAAGTATGGTTGAGTTGGTGATTGTAAGAAGCTTAAGAAAGGTGGCAGGAGTATTTTCGGATGCTCGGAAATCCAGAGAAACTTAAGCGAACATTGTTTATTTTTCTAAGTAGAACAAGTGTTTTAAAATACAATGTTGCGCCCAGTCCTGTAAGAATGCATATGGCATTTCACTATTAGGCATGCATAAATTCATTTTAGGGCATGCATCATACATTGTGCATTGCAACCCTTGGTGATAGGGGCATCATCACCCTGGTGCGCGATATTGTAGAATTTTATATAAAGAGAAATGGCTGGAGATTTTATGATTTTACAAAAGTGTTTTTCCAAGATGATAAAGCTTTATCAGTGATGATTATAAAGTAAATAAATAAGTAAATTTTTCAAAGTAAATAGTGTTAGCTTGAGAATTCTCTGGATGACGAGTTGAGTTGTTGAGAGAGTGAGTATGTGGAGCTGCAGGCCCCATGTTAAATAATAAAGGAGGCTTCTGGATATCAGTCAAGGAGGAATCTTGTGTCAGGATGGCATGGGTTGTGTCGGTTGATGCGATCAGATGGATGTTATGTCGAGGATGATGTGATGTAGATGTTAAGGATTTTTCTGTTCGTCCAAGGGACATGTCATTAGGAAGGAAATTTGGTGAGTGGATTTTTTTTTGGCAGGATCAGAGTTGGCCCTTCTTGTGTGGAAGCAAGTGAAGATTTGGTTTCCGAGGAGTAGTAAGTGAGGATCGCGGATTTTCAGGTTCGCCAGTTTTATTTAAGGATTTTGTCGATGAGTCTTGTGGTTTATTTCGAGGAAAAGTTCCAGGTGCTTGGAGATGAGAGGTTCCTAATTAGTTTCACTGTAAGTGAAGCCCTTTTCTTTTAAAATTGAGACTAATTTTTTTTTTTAAGGGGGAGATTGTAATACCCCGAATTTTTATATATTTAATAAATGAGTTATTTTCTATACCTAATTAGTTTGAAATTTTAAGAAATTATTTAAGTAAATTATTTGAGGAATAATTTATATTTTTATTTAGTTATTCAAATTTTCTCCAAATGCATATTTATATAAATAAAATTATATATTGAAAAAATTATGATAGAAATTATAAAGGATGTTTTTATAAAAGAATTTTGAGAAAATTGGTATTATAATTGATTAGTAGTATTAAATTTTGAGTTGGAAATTGATTATTTAATTTAATTGTGTATTTTCAATAATCTGCTTTCCCAAATTAAATAGTTAGGGGCTTAATTGAAAGGATAAAGGAAAGTTTAGGGGTTAAATTGGAATTCGCAGATGATTGTAAGTAATTAAGGAAGTCGAGGACTAAATTGTAATAAGGAAAAGTTCGGGGCCTAATGTCGATATTGAAAGGAAAGAAAATCGGGAAGAAGAAAGGAAGAGAGAGAGAGAGAGAGAGAGAGAGAGAGAGAGAGCGGCACGGAAGAGAGAGAGAGACACCGCAGGCGTGGCGAGCCCGGGCGGACGCCGCCGACGGAGCGTCTGCAGCCGGCTGAGCGCATCTCGGGCCTGCGGCAACCGTGAGCGGGAGGCGTAATCGCGGACGCGGTGGCGGGGCCAAGGCTCCGTCCGCTTCCTACCGATCTCGGTGGCGATGCCCCTCGAGAGAGCTTCGCTTTTGGCGCGCGGCTTTTGGTGGCCGGAGGAGAGAGTTCGCGAAGTGGTGGCGCCAGATTTCGGTTTTTCCGACGAGCTCCTGTGAGAGGATGGACGATCGGAGGACGATCCCGACTTCCTCACCAAGCCCGCATCGGCACCGCTTTGGTGGTGATCGCCCGCTTGCAAATCGACTACGCCAGTGATCGCTCGCAAATTCTCCGGATGATCGGGTGTCGATCGAAAATCCTGGGGAATCATCATCGCCGTCTGTGAGTCCGATGGTGTGTTCGATCGTCGATCGCATCGACTGGCGGAGGCTTGGGCGAGTCGACCGAGCGCCCTTGCATTTTCTCCTCGGGCCGCTGATCTTGGAAACTTTGATTTTAAATTTGTGTCTATTGGGTTATATTGATTATTTGATGATATTTGGGGTCAAAATATTTGTCCGCTGCCTGCCCGCCTTGTGTTTTGTGCGGTGGCTGAGAGCCTCGGGAAATAGTGAAGTTCGGGACCCGACCCGTTGTTTAAATTGTTGATATTTGAAGTGTTCTTCGGCAGTGTCCCGGACCCGCTTTTACGGGGTAATGTTCATGTTGTGGGAGGTTCACGATTTTCGGGGAGAATTCTCTCGAGTCGAGATTCTTAGGTCGATGTCCCCAGGAGTCTAGACCAGGATTAATGATCGATTGTTTCGCTTTTGATAAATTGTTTTCCGTGATTAGATGATCTCGCTCTGTCGCCCAACCGAGGCACAGAAGGCGGCAGGAGCTAGGAGGTCGCCCAACCAAAGGAGTTAAAGTCATTTAATCATTGCGCTATTGCTAAGTTTGATTTTAATATGCTATTTTGAAAGTTCATGCTTAATATGGTTATTAGTTTCGCAACGTAAATAATTTCAACTGAATTATTCGTTATTAAAGGTAATATAAGTATTATTATAGTAATGTTATGATAATACCAAATATTATCGCTTTTCCACATGAGTTGCCCGATGTCTTACTCTTAATTGTTAATTGTTATTTTGATATGGTTGAATGATTTCATTATACAATGATATTTATTATATGTGATGATTTCGATTTGGGATGTGGCTTCAGTAGTACATGCCACCGATGGGTTACATCGTGACCGCTGCGGCGCACCTAAGTAATGATCATGGACATGTAATCGATTTTTATGGTTTGCCCAGTCGAGCATGGCTCTTTGGGTGATTTGTAAATTGTCGAGGTAAGGTCCCCGGTCGAGCATTGCTCCTGGCGCCTTATTTGGATATTTTGGAAGTGACCAAAGTAAGGTCCCCGTCGAGCATTGCTCTCGGCCACCTTTATTGGATTAAGAGAGCCAAAATGGTCATTTCAGAATTTGGGGTTAGGGTTCTCTTGAGCCACTCGTCCGTAAAAAGTAGAAATATATTTTTATTTATTCATTTATTTATTTATTATGGTATGATTATAATATGGATTGTATTTATGTGCATGGTTTGATATAATGATTTGAACAATCTATTTTTCCGAGAAGAATGCAATAGTTCCCGATTATTTGATTTTAACTCACTCTCGAGACCGATGGCCCATCTTTTTCTTATTTTTCGATCAATATTGTTAGTCCTCTCGCTCGCGATTATTCAAGAATCTGACTCATTCATCATCTCCGTGATGTATTTGATTTGGTATGTAAATTGGTAAATCTTAGATTCTCCGCAGACAGTAATAGTAGATGTATCAGGTTGTAAATTTTCGAGTTTGTGTCTCGCCAGTTTTTCCGCGCATCAAGTATTTATGTAGAATGTAGTTTGTTAAGATAAATTGTGGCTTTAATAATATTAATTTGAGATGAGATTTGTTTAAATCGGTGAGTGTCGCTTACTACGGGTTTCGGTGGCCTTAAGCCTACCTATTCCAAGGTCGGGTCACGCCCACTCAGGTGGGGTCGTGACACAACCCCTTAAATGGGTTAATTTTTCAATATGAGATAACAATCCTG
Source organism: Ricinus communis (assembly GCF_019578655.1). Taxonomy (NCBI): domain Eukaryota; kingdom Viridiplantae; phylum Streptophyta; class Magnoliopsida; order Malpighiales; family Euphorbiaceae; genus Ricinus; species Ricinus communis. Next base: position 13,717,204 of record NC_063256.1, on the reverse strand, counting down.
TAAAAGGGGTATATTTTTCGATATAAGAAAATAACCCCGTAAAACGTGTATATTTAGAAATTTGAGAAAACAACCCCATAATAGTGCTAATAATTTAATATGAGAGAACGACCCCATAAAAGTGTTAAATTTATCAATATAAGAAAATAATCCCGTAAAACGTGTATATTTATAAATATTAAAAAATAACCCTAAAAAGTAATGTATTTGTAAGTTTGAGAAAATAGCCTCATAAAAAGGCTAAATTTTTTAATATGAGAAATAACCCCGTAAGAGGGGTATATTTATAAATATTAAAAAATAACCCAGCAATACGGGAATATTTATAAATCGGAGAAAATAACCCTGTAATTTTGGTATATTGTGAATATGAGAAAACAAAACCTTAAATGTGTTAATTTATAATATGAGAAAATAGCCCACGTAAAAGGAGTATATTTGTCCATATAAGAAAAATAATCCCGTAAAATGTATATATTTATAAATTTTTGTGAAATCAACCCCAAAGTAGTGCTAATAATTTAATATGAGAAAACGATCCCGTAAAAGTGGTATATTTCTCAATATAAGAAAATAACCCCGTAAAACGTGTATATATATGAATACGAGAAAACAACCACATAAAAGTAGTGTAATTGCAAGTCTCAGAAAACAACCTCGTAGAAGGGATAATTTTTTATATGAGAAAACAACCCCGTAAGAGGGGTATATTTATAAATATTAGAAAACAACCCCGTAATACAGAGATATTTATCAATCAGAGAAAATGACCCTGTAATTGTGGTATATTTGTGAGTATGAGAAAAAAACTCCTTAAATGGGTTAATTTTATAATATGACAAAACAACCCCGTAAAAGGGGTATATTTCTCAATATAAGAAAATAACCCCGTATAACGTGTGAATTTGAAAAAACAACCCCATAATAGTGCTAATAATTTAATATGAGAAAACGAGCCCGTGAAAGTGGTATATTTATCAATATAAGAAAATAACATCAGTAAAGCGTGTATATTTAGAAATCAAAAACAACCATAAAAAAGTAGTGTAATTAGAGAAAACGATTATAGAAGGGTAAATTTTTAATATGATTATGGGTTATATCTATAAATATTAGAAAACAACCCCGTTATACGAGGATATTTATGAATCTGAGGAAATAACCCCATAATTGTGGTATATTTGTGAGTTTGAGGAAACAACCCCTTTAATGGGTTAATTTTATAATATGAGAAAATAATTCCATAAAAGGAGTATATTTATCGATATAAGAAAATAGCTCTGTAAAACATGTATATTTATGAATTTGAGAAAACAACCACATAATAGTGAAAATAACTTAATATGAGAAAACAACACCGTAAAACTGGTATATTTATGAATAGAAGAAAATAACATCGCAAAACGTGTATATTTATGAATCTAAAAAAATAACTTTACAAAAGTAGTGTAATTGCGAGTCCAAGAAAACAACATCGTAGAAAGGGTAAACTTTTTAATATGAGAAAACAACCCCGTAAGAGGGGTATATTTATAAATATTAGAAAATAACCCCGTAAAATGAGGATATTTATCAATCGGAGAAAATAACCCTGTAATTTTGGTATATTTATCAGTATGCGGAAACAATACCATCAATTGGTTAATTTTATAATATGAAAAAATAATCCCGTAAAATGGGTATATTTATAACCCTATAAAAATGTGTATATTTATGAATTTGAGAAAAATTTTCCATAATAGTGCTAATAATTTAATATAAGAAAATAACTCCGTAAAACTGATATATTTATCAATATAAGAAAATAACTCCGTAAAACGTGTATATTTATGAATATGAGAAAAAAACCCCGTAAAAGTAGTGTAATTGCGAGTATAAGAAAACTCATAAAATGCGAATTTTTAATATGAGAAAATCCCGTAATACCGGATAATTATCAAATGGAGAAAATCACCTTAATTTTAGTATATTTGTAGTATGAGAAAACAACCCTTAAATGGGTTAATTTGATAATATGAGAAACAACCTCTGAAAAATGGGTATATTTGTCAATATAAGAAAATAAACTGTGAAACGTATATTTATAAATTTGAGAAAATAACCTAAAAGTAGTGTAATTGCGTAGTTTGATAAAACATTGTGAAGGGTAAAATTTTTAATATAGTAACCTCATAGAATGGGTAAATTTTAATATGAGAAAACAACTCATACGAGAATATTTATTAATCGGAGAAAATTAACTCGTAATTTTACTATATTTGTGAGTAAGAGAAAACAACCCTTAAATGGGTTAATTTTATAATATGAGAAAACAACCCCGTCAAAAGGGGTTTATTTGTCAATATAAGAATATAACCCTGTAAAAAGTGGTATATTTATCAGTATAAGAAAATAACCCTGTAAAACGTGTATATTTATGAATATGAAAAAACAACCTCGTAAAAATAGTGTAATTGCCAGTTTGAGAAAATAGCCTCGTAGAAGGGGTAAATTTATTAATATGAGAAAACAACCCCATAATACGGGAATATTTATCAATCGGAGAAAATAACCATTATTTTGATATATTTTAAGTATGAGTTAACAATCCCTTAAATGGGTTAATTTTATAATATGAGAAAACAACCCCGTATAATGGGTATATTTGTCAATATAAAAAATTACTCCGTAAAATGTGTATATTTATGAATTTGAGGAAACAACCCCATAATAGTACTAATAATTTAATAAAGTGGTATATTTATCAATATAAGAAAATAACTCAGAGAACGCTGGGCCCACAGAATCTGAAAACAACCCCGTAAAAGAAGTGTAATTGCGAGTCTGAGAAAATAGCCTCGTAGAAAGGTTAAATTTTTTAATTATGAAAAAGCAATCTCATAGAAGGCGTAATTTTTTTAATATGAGAAAACAATTCTCTAATAGGAGGATATTTATTAATCGGAGAAAATAACCCCATAATTTTTGTATATTTGTGAGTATGAGAAAGAACCCCTTAATTGGTTAATTTTATAATATGAGAAAACAATCTCGTAAAAGGGGTACATTTGTCGATATAAGAAAATAACCCCGTAAAACATGTATATTTATGAATTTGAAAAAATAATCCCATAATAATGCTAATAATTTAATATGGGAAAACGACCCGTAAAAGTGATATATTTATTAATATAAGAAAATAATCTCGTAAAACGTGTATATTTATGAATAAGAGAAAACAAATTCGTAGAAGTAGTGTAATTGCGAGTCTTAGAAAACAGCCTGGTAGAAGGGGTAAATTTTTTAATATCAGAAAACAACTCCTTAACTGGGTTACTTTATAATATGAGAAACAACCCCGTAAAATGAGTATATTTATCAATATAAGAAAATAACTTCGTAAAACGTGTATAATTATGATTTTGAGAAAACAACCCTATAATAGTAAAGATAATTTAATAAAGTGGTATATTTATTAATATAAGAAAATAACCCCGTAGAACGTGTTCATTTGTGAATCTGAAAAAACAATCTCGTAAAAGCAGTGTAATTGCGAGTCTGAGAAAACAACCTTGTAGAAGGAGTTAAAATTTTTTATATGAAAAAATAACCTGATAGAAGGGGTAAATTTATTAATATGGGAAAACAATTCCGTAATACGGGCATATTTATTAATCGGAGAAAATAACCACGTATTTTTAGTATATTTGTGAGTATGAGAAAACAACCGCTTAAATGAGTTAATTTTTTAATATGAGAAAATAATTCCGTAATACGGGGATATTTATCAATCTTAAAAAATAACCACGTAACTTTGGTATATTTGTGAGTATGAGAAACCAATCGCTTAAATAGGTTAATTTTTTAATATGAGAAAATAATTCTGTAATACGGGATATTTATCAATCGGAAAAAATAACCCCGTAATCTTGGTATATTTGTGAGTATGAGAAAACAACCGCTTAAATGGGTTAATTTTATAATATGAGAAAACAACCCCGTAAAAGAGGTACATTTGTCGATATAAGAAAATAACTCCATAAAACATGTATATTTATGAATTTGAGAAAACAACCCCATAATACTGCTAATAATTTAATATGAGAAAATGACCCGTAAAAGTGATATATTTATCAATATAAGAAAATAACCCCGTAAAGCGTGTATATTTATAAATAAGAGAAAATAAATCTATAAAAGTCTGGGAGAACAGCCTCGTAGAAGGGTTAAATTTTTTAATATCAAAAAACAACTCCTTAAATGGGTTACTTCTATAATATGAGAAAACAACCCCGTAAAATGGGTATATTTATCAATATAAGAAAATAACCCGGTAAAACGTGTATAATTATGAATTTGAGAAAACGGCCACATAATAGTACTAATAATTTAATAAAGTGGTATATTTATCAATATAAGGAAATAACCAGATGAACGTTACATTTGTGAATCCGAGGAAATAATCCCGTAAAAGCGTTTAATTTGAGAAAAAAACAGAAGGGTTCAATTTTTTGATATGAAAAAACAACCTCATAGAAGGGGTAAATTTTTTAATATGAGAAAATAATTCCGTAATATGGGGATATTTATTAATCGGAGAAAATAACCCCGTTATTTTGGTATATTTGTGAGTATGAGAAAACAACCACTTAAATGGGTTAATTTTTAATATGACCGAAAAATTTCGTAATACGGTGATATTTATCAATCGGAGAAAATAACCCCAAAATTTTGCTATTTTTTTTAGTATGAGAAAACAACCGCTTAAATGGGTTAATTTTATAATATGTGAAAACAACCCTATAAAAGGGGTATGTTTGTCAATATAAACAAATAATCCCGTAAAAACATGTATGAATTTGAGAAAACAACCGCATAATAGTGCTAATAACTTAATATGAGAAAATGACCCCATAAAAGTGGTATATTTATCAATATAAGAAAATAATCCCGTAAAACGTGTATATTTATGAATCTAAGAAAACAACTTCGTAAAAGTAGTGTAATTGCGAGTCTAAGAAAACAACGTCATAGAAGGGGTAAATTTTTTAATATGAGAAAATAATCCCGTAAGAGAGGTATATTTATAAATATTAGTAAATAACCCCTTAAAACGAGGATATTTATCAATCGGAGAAAATAATCCTGTAATTTTAGTATATTTGTGAGTATGCGGAAACAGTACCTTAAATTGGTTAATTTAATAATATGAGAAAACAACGCTGTAAAAGGGGTATATTTATAATCTTATAAAAATGTGTATTTTTATGAATTTGAGAAAGCATCTCAATAATAGTGCTAATAATTTAATATAAGAAAATAACTCCGTAGAAGTGGTATATATATCAATATAAGAAAATAACTCCGTAAAACGTGTATATTTATGAATATGAGAAAACAACCCCGTAAAAGTAGTGTGATTGCGAGTCTAAGAAAACCGCCTCATAGAAGGCATAAATTTTTTAATATGAGAAAACAACCCCGTAATACGGAGATATTTATCAACCGGATAAAAAAATCCCATAATTTTGGTATATTTGTGAGTATGAGAAAACAACCCCTTTAAAATGGGTTAATTTGATAATATGAGAAAACAACCCCGTAAAACTTGTATATTTATAAATTTGAGAAAGTAACCCAGTAAAATTAGTGTAATTGCGAATATGATAAAACAGCTTCGTAGAAGGGGTAAAATTTTTAATATGAGAAAACAACCCCGTAATACGGGGATATTTATTAATCGGAGAAATTTACCTTATAAGAGGGGTAAATTTTTTAATACGACAAAACAATCCCATAAAACGCGTATATTTATGAATCTCAGAAAACAACCCCATAATAATGCTAATAATTTAATATGAGAAAACCACCACGTAAAAGTGATATATTTATCAATATAAGAAAATAACTCTGTAAAACGTATATATTTTTGAATAAGAGAATAAATCCGTAAAAGTAGTGTAATTGCGAGTATGAGAAAACAGCCTCGTAGAAGAGGTAAATTTTTTAATATCAGAAAACAACTCCTTAAATGGGTTACTTTTATAATATGAGAAAACAACCCCGTAAAAGGGGTATATTTGTCAATATAAAAAAATAACACCGTAAAACGTGTATAATTATGAATTTGAGAAAATAACTCCATAATAGTACTAATAATTTAATAAAGTGGTATATTTATCAATATAAGAAAATAACCCCGTAGAACGTGTCTGTTTGTGAATCTGAGAAAATAATCCTGTAAAAGCAGTGTAATTACGAGTCTGAGAAAACAGTCTTGTAGAATGAGTTAAATTTTTTGATATGAGAAAACAACCTCATTGAAGGGGTAAATTTTTTAATATGAGAAAATAATTCCATAATACATGGATATTTATTAATCAGAGAAAATAACCCCGTAATTTTGGTATATTTGTGAGTATGAGAAAATAACCCCGTAAAACGTGTATATTTATGAATATGAGAAAACAACCCCGTAATAAGGAGATATTTATCAATCGGAGAAAATAACCCCGTAATTTTGGTATATTTATGAGTATGAGAAAATATCTCTTTTTAAATGGGTTAATTTGATAATATGAGAAAACAACCCCGTAAAAGTAGTGTAATTGCGAGTCTGACAAAAGAACCTTGTAGAAGGGGTAAATTTTTTAATATGAGTAAGCAACCTCATAGAAGGGGTAAACTTTTTAACATGAGAAAACAACCCCGTAATACGGAGATATTTATTAATCGGAGAAAATTACCTCGTAATTTTGTTATATTTGCGAGTATGAGAAAACAACCCCTTAAATGTGTTAACTTTATAATATGAGAAAACAACATCGTAATATAGTTTTATTTGTCAGTATAAGAAAATAACCCCATAAAAGTGGTATATTTATCAGCATAAGAAACTAACTCTGTAAAACGTATATATTTATGAATATGATAAAATAATCCCGTAAAAGTAGTGTGATTACGAGTATGAGAAAATAGCCTCGTAGAAGGGGTAAATTTCTTAATATGAGAAAACAACCCCGTGAAAGTTCAATATTTATTAATATAAGAAAATAACCCCGTAAAATGTGTATATTTATAGATCTGAGAAAACAATAACGTAAAAATAATATAATTGCGAGTCTAAAAATGTAGCCTCGTAGAACGGATAATTTTTTAATATGAGAGAATAACCTCATAATATGGAATATTTATCAATCGGAGAAAATAACCTCATAATTTTGGTATATTTGTGAGTATGAGAAAACAATCCCTTAAATGGGTTAATTTTATAATAAGAGAAAATAACCCCGTAAAAGGGGTATATTTGTCAATATAAGAAAATAATCCCGTGAAACGTGTATATTTATAAATTTGAGATAAAATCCCATAAAACTAGTGTAATTGCGAGTCTGACAAAACAGCCTCGTAGAAGGGATAAATTTTTTAATATGAGAAAACAACCCCGTAATACGGGGATATTTATTAATAGGAGAAAATAACCTCGTAATTTTGGTATATTTGTGAGTATGATAAAATAATCCCTTAAGTGGGTTTATTTTATAATATAAGAAAATAACCCCATAAAAGGGGTATATTTGTCAATATAAGAAAATAACCCCGTAGAAGTGGTATATTTATCAACATAAAAAAATAACCCCGTAAAAATGTTTATATTTATGAATATGAGAAAACAACTCCATAAAAGTAGTGTAATTACGAGTCTGAGAAAATAGCATCGTAGAAGGGGTAAATTTTTTAATATCAGAAAACAACTCCTTAAATGGGTTACTTTTATAATATGAGAAAATAACCCCGTAAATGGGGTATATTTGTCAATATAAGAAAATAACGGTATATTTGTTAATATAAGAAAATAACCCTGTAAAACGTGTATATTTATAAATTTGAGAAAACAACCTCATAATAGTTCTAATAATTTAATATGAGAAAACAACTCATAAAAGTGGTATATTTATCAATATAAAAGAATAACCCCATAAAATGTGTATATTTATAAATTTGAGAAAACAACGAGAATTAGTATAATTAAGTAGTCTAAGAATACAAATCGCTATGACCCACTTTGGGACCCGTGACGATTGGAGACTGGAATGGGTAGGCTAAGGCCACCAAACCGTAGTAAGCCTTACCAACCCGCAATCCATATATACAATTAACCAAATATAAAGTAGTCATAATTGTCTTGCATAATACATCATCATACTACCAATGTAAGTCGAGAATAGTTATATAAATTTTAAAATTTCCATCATACTTGATACTTAACTCGAACCTGACACGCTCAAACACCAAGATAAGTAATGGTGAGAAAATCAAACTGATAAACGCCTCCCTATTTAAGAGGAAGCACCCTTACCAATAAGTTCGAATTTGTCGCCCAAGATCTAACTTGAAAGTTTGCATTGATTATGGAACTAACAAACTTAGCAATAGAACTACTAAGCCCTTTAGTTATAATAGATGAAGAATGTTCAAACAACTCAAGAAACTAATAAAAGTTAATTGATTGATCAAACATGTAGATGTGAAACTAAATCAAACAAGTTAATTTAATCTCAAGAAATTCAATAAGGAACACCTTAAGGAATAAGAGTTAACAACTCAAATTAAACTTCATTCAAATGTATATTGATCTTATGTCCTTTAATTAAATACATAGCTCTATTTATAGAGTTTTGAAATGATTCTAACCCTAAAAAGGACTAAGAGATAAGCAATAAAGAATCAAACCCTAAAAGACTTCTAATGTGCGGCCTCCTTCTATAAGTGGTGGTCCCTAGGTTAGTGAGACCTCCAATGCTTCTAGAAACCCTAATGTGCGCCCAATGCTTAGGTGCAGCCCAATGCTTAGAAACCCTAATGTGCGCCCAATGCTTAGAAACCCTAGGAAAGCCTGCTGACTTTGATCCCGATCTTTGACCTTGACCTTGTTCCATGACCGAAGTTTAAGCTTCATTAATAGCAATTAATGTCACTATCTTCAAGGCGTTGTTATCTTCATTAAAAGCACCATCATTAGCCATCTTCAAAACATGCTCCAAGTAAGAATTTAAGGCTTGCTTGAACCTTTACCTCCTTGCCGTGGTCATCGGTCCTCCATAGGCTAGTGGATCCATGCTAGTTGACTTAGATGCATCTTTGGTTGCATCATTCCCCTCTTTGAAAGGATTCGAGGCCTCGAATCAACGCCTTCATCAAAATCAAAAGGAGACAAATCAACAACATTAAAAGTAGCACTAACATTATACTCATCGTAAGTCAACTTTGTATGCATTATCGTTGATGCGCTTCTATTACTCAAATGGACCATCACCACGTGGCATCAACTTTGATTTTCTTTGATTGGGAAACCTTTCCTTCCCGAAGTGCACCCAAACCCAATCACCAACTTCAAATACCATCCTTTGCGGCCCCTTATTGCGTTGTTTGGTGATTTGTTCATTATGCTTTTCCAAATTTGCACGCACTTGCTCATGCAACTTCAACACAAATTCAGCCTTCTTGCACCATCTAAATTCACTTGTTCACTCAAAGGTAAAGCAATCAAATCTAAAGGACTCAAAGGAATAAAGCCATAAACAATCTCAAATGGGCAAAATTGAGTAGAAGAATGCATACTACGATTATATGCAAATTCAACATGCAAACAATTTTCCCATGTTCTCAAGTTTCATTAACCATGGTCCCAAGTAATTGTGACAAAGTTCTATTTACTACCTCCGGTTGACCATCGGTTTGGGATGACATGTAGTAGAAAAAGTAATTTAGTTCCCGCCACCCCATAAGGTCTTCCAAAAATAGCTCAAAACTTGGTGTCCCTATCACGACAATAGTTCTAGGCATACCATGTAAACGCATAATTCTCTAAAGAACACCAGAACATGTCAGGCATCATCGGTTTTCCTACATGCAATAAAGTGTGACATCTTTGAAAACCTATCCACCACAAAAAAATACTATCATGCCCATGCTTGTACCTAGGTAATCCAAGCACAAAATCCATAGATATGTCAATCCAAGGAGAATTAGGTATGGGCAAAGGCATGTATAACCCATTAGGTTGTAATTTGACTTAGCTTGCTTTGCATACAATACAGCAGCTTAGCACATAATCTATTCACATCGATTTCATTTTAGGCCAATAGAAATAATCATGCAAAACATCTAAAGTCTTTGAACACCAAAGTGTCCCATCAAACCACCTTCACGTGATTCTCTCACAAGCAATTCACGATAGAACACATAGAATGCATAACGCTTTTCTTTGAACAAAATCCATCATGTCTGTAAAATTTATCAATAGTACCATGTTCACAAGCATGAAAAATAGAACCAAAATCGTGGTCATCAACATACAAGTCTTTGATATACTCAAAACCAAGCAATTTTGTTTCAGAGAAGCAAGTAAAGCATACCTTCTGAGATAGTGCATCTAAGAATACATTTTCTTTACCTTGCTTGTACTTATGACATAGGAAATGCTTCAATGAATTCACTCCATTTAGCATGGCGCTTATTCAACTTGTTCTGTCCCTTCAAGTGCTTTAATGCTTCATGATCCGTGGTGAATCACAAACTCCTTAGTAGCAAATAATGCCGCCTAAACATTGAGTGCACGACAAGAGTACAATTCCTTGTCATAAGTTGGATATTTCAAGCCAGCTCCATTCAACTTTTCACTAAAATAGGCTATCGGCTTCCATCTTGCATTAAAACTACTCCAATACCTCCTATAGAAGGGTTTCTGGTGCTCCCATGAAAGCTCCTCACATCACTAACATTCTTTCGTGTTGGCCACCCCTTAATTGCTTTTACCTTATCTTCATCGACCTGAATTCCATTTTACTAACAACAAAACCAAGAAACACAAGTTTGTTTGTGCAAAAATCACACTTAGCAAGGTTAGCATATAAAGAATTCTCACGAAACCATCAACACCATCCTAACATGTTCAACATGCTCACTAAAGCTCTTACTATAAATCAAAATATCATCAAAGTATACTACCACAAATTTACCAATATACGCACGCAAAACATGGTTCATTAGTCTCATAAAAGTACTTGGTGCGTAGTTAAGCCAAAGGCATGACCAACCACTCATACAAACCAAATTTAGTTTTGAATGTCGTCACCATCACCTATATTCATTCTAATTTGGTGATAGCCACTTCTCAAATCAATTTTAGTAAAGATAACACTTCCATGCATTCATCTAACATATCATCTAACCTAGGAATAGGATGACGATATTTAATGGTAATCTTGTTAATTGCACGACAATCAATACACATACGCCAAGACCCATCTTCTTAGGACTAACAAAACAGAACAAAGACATGGCTAAGACTTTCCCTAACATAACCTTTACTTAGTAGTTCCTCAACTTGGCGCAGTAGTACTGTCTCCTCCTGATTGACTCTATAGGCTGGTCTATTTGGAATGGATGACCCCAGCACAAAGTCAATTGGTGCTCTATCCTTAAGGGTGGCAACCCACTCAGGTAACTCCTGAAACACATCGCCATATTCCCGCAAAACACTTACAAACACACTAGAAGAGAAGAGTTAAGATTATTAGTGTTAATAAAGTCTCCTTGTACATAAGTACAAGTACTTGCCTATTTTCACCAAAGCCTTTCTCATGTCTCGCCTCTAACTAAGAAACTCACTTTTTCTCGCTTGCCCCTTTTCTTCGCCTTACTCGCTCTTTTGCTCACATTCTTGCGCAAACCTCGCTAAACTCTCCTTTACCACCGGGTTGCTCCCCTCATTATTTTCCACACAACTCCCCTTTGCTTGCACCTTTCTTTTCATATGCACTCACACTTTCTTTTTCTTTCTCATATGCTTCCATTCGTCCTTTACAACTTTTGTAATTCACAAACTTTTTAGGACTTAATGGTGCCAAAACATACGCTTTCCATCCATTACAAGAGAATATGCATTGGTTCGACCATTATGAATTACGTGATCTATCATATAACCATGGTCTACCTAGCAACATATGACATGCTTGCATGGGAACAACATCACATAATACCTCATCATTATACTTTTACACTAAATGCAATCCGTACTTGCTTAGTAACCTAATCCCACTTTGATCATTAAGCCATTGCAAGGTGTATGGCTTAGGATGCTTAATAGTTGGAAGTCTAAGTTTATCAACCATCATAGCAATCGCTACATTAGTACAACTACCCCCATCAATGATTAAACTACAATTAGCATCATGGTTTTGTACTTTACATGTAGTATGGAATATGTTTTCCTTTGAGCGCCATCATCAATAGGTTGTAAATTAAGAGCTCTAAAAGTTATAAGTACATTACTAACCTCACCCAATTGCACATCATCACATTCTTCCAACTCGTGCATGTATAGTAATCCTCCTCACCGTTCGGATTCTTCATCACTCTCAAAGACCACTTCACCACCTCGAATTGCCATGGTTCGCTTGTTTGGACATTGGGAGGATATATGTCCATACCCCAAACACTTGAAGCATTGCACTTTCTTTGATTCGAGGTCACTTGCGTCGTTGGTTTAGTGTTAACATCAAATTTAGGGCTGGCTTGATGTCCTTTCGATGCCTCACGACTTGTTAGGGGCTCAAGGTTCCTTTCCATGCATTACTCCATTTTGAGCTAGGGCATCACCGCTTCTTGGTTTTAATTGCTTTTCCACCTTTATGGCCATGTGCAACATATCCTCCATCTCTACATAATGTCGCAATTCAATTATGTTAGCAATATCACGATTCAAACCATGCAAAAATCTTGCCATTGTGGCTTCCTATCCTCATCTATATTGGCTCTAATCATAGCTATCTCCATAGATTGCCAATACTCCTCAACACTCTTACTACCTTGTACTAGATTTTGTAACTTGTTGTACAAACTTTGTAGAAAAGCGATGGCACAAACCTTTACACATAATGCGCTTAACCTCATCCCATGAACCAACTTCGTTCCCCATGACGCCACGACCACTCACCAATTGATCCCACCAAATGGCAAAGATAATCACAAAATTCAACAACAAAGAAGTTTAACCTTTTAGACTCACTATAGTTATGACATTCAAAAACCCTTTCAACCTTCTTTTCCCACTCCAAATAAACTTCGTGGTCACTCTTACCATGAAAAGATGGTATTTTCATCTTAATGCTACCCAAATTAGTGTCAATTTTGGGTTGGAGATTATGTCTATACCCTTAGACTCACTTTCTTGGTCATTATCGAACCATCCCCTTTAGACGCTTTAGGCATATCATTCAATAACCTAGTTAATTTGTCATCTTGTTTTTGAAATTGTTTTGTCATATGTTCTACTACATCTCTCAATGTATAAGCTAAATTTTCCAAAGTCAATGATGGTTCAAATGACATGGTTAAACCAAAAGACTAAGAAAAAGGACGTGATCAAGTGTTATACTCCTGAGGCTTCTTATAGTTAAAGGCAAAACAAGAAAAGATCACTCCCTCACGTGTTTCACTCACAAAGAATTGAATTCTTATAGAAATTAAATCAAATTGTTCTAGTAATCACAAGAACAAGTTTTCATAACCTCTTAACGCTTATTAATTCAAGTTCAATAGAACACTCGTGAATCAATAAAACGAATTATAAGCGTGAACAAAACAAGCTTACAACTAATCGAACAAGACTCAATTAACCCAAAAGAAAAGCTTTTAAGAGAAAACAAACAAAATTACCCAAATCGAATTATAAGAATGAAGAACAACTCCAATTAATTAAAAGGAATCATGGAATGAATCAATCAAGAGTCAATTCTTCGAGAACTACCCAACACAAATGGTTAGGTTAGTTTTCCGCTCCTTCCCTTTTTTTTTTTGGAAATCCCTTGGTATGCAAAGAATGAAAATAGTATACTTTTTTTTTTAATAATGATGCTAATGTAAATTGAGATGAAATAGAAGATGACTTTAATTGAAAAAAAATGAACCAACTAACAAGTTTGGCTCGATACCAAATGATACGAACTCGAACCGGACACGCTCAAACACCAAGATAAGTAATGGTGAGAAAATCAAACCGATAAACGCCTCCCTATTTAAGAGGAAGCACCTTACCAATAAGTTCGAATTTGTCGCCCCAAGATCTAACTTGAAAGTTTGCAATTGATTATGGAACTAACAAACTTAGCAATAGAACTACTAAGCCCTTTAGTTATAAATAGATGAAGAATGTTCAAACAACTCAAGAAACTAATAAAAAGTTAATTGATTGATCAAACATGTAGATGTGAAACCAAATCAAACAAGTTAATTTAATCTCAAGAAATTCAATAAGGAACACCTTAAGGAATAAGAGTTAACAACTCAAATTAAACTTCATTCAAATGTATATTGATCTTATGTCCTTTAGTCAAATACATAGCTCTATTTATAGAGTTTTGAAATGATTCTAACCCTAAAAAGGACTAAGAGATAAGCAATAAAGAATCAAACCCTAAAAGACTTCTAATGTGCGGCTTCTTCTGCATAAGTGGTGGCGCCCTAGGTTAGGTGAGACCTCCAATGCTTCTAGAAACCCTAATGCGCCCAATGCTTAGGTGCCCCAAATGCTTCTGTAAACCCAATGTGCCCAATGCTTCTAGAAACCCTAGGAAAGCTCTCTGACTTTGATCCCCGATCTTGACCTTGACCTTGTTCCATGACCGTAAGTTTAAGCTTCATTAATAGAATTAATGTCACTATCTTCAAGGCGCGTTATCTTCATTAAAAGCACCATCATTAGCCATCTTCAAAACATGCTCCAAGTAAGAATTTAAGGCTCTTGAACCTTTACTCCTTGCTCGTGTCATCGGTCCTCCATAGGCTAGTGGATCCATGCTAGTTGACTTAGATGCATCTTTGGTTGCATCAATACTCTAGAGTAAAATGACAAGTATATAAGTACAAGATAATTACAAAAGTCCAAGAAGAAGAAGCTCTGACCGTCCGAATGCTGCGGCGGGTCTTTAACTATCACCGAAAAATTACAACCGAGACCGCTACGGGCCCGAGAGTGAGATAAAATCAAATAATCTAGAGACTATTGCGCCTTCACAGAAATATTAATTATTCGAGTCCATATATCAAACCCTCGAACATAAACAAATCATGATGTCATCATACCATAATGAAATAAATAAATAAATAAAAATATCTTTGTTTCTTTTCTTTTCGGACGAGTGGCTTAGAGAACCCTAAACCCTAAATTTAGTAGCCTTCTGGCCTTCTTAATCCAACAGTTCCGGGCGCCCAGAGAGCAAGCTCGATCAGGTCCTTACTCCAAATCCGAACACTTGAATTCCAAATAAGCCGGCTACCAGAGAGCATTGCTCGATCAGTGACCTTAACTCCAAGAATCAATCAACTCACAGAGCAAGCTCGATCAGTATGCATAAATTCATAATAACCTTATATCCATGATCATTACCGGCAAGACGCTATTCCTCGATGTAATTCCATCAAAGCAAGCATGTTCTACAAGCCACATTTCCATTCGCAATCATCACATATAATAAATATTATTATCCGATGAACTCAACCAATACATATCGAAATAAAGATTAAAGATTTAAGGTAAAACAACGCAATTTGTGAGGGAAAAATAATAACGCTTTATCTTATTATAACATACTAATAATAATATTTATATTATTTCAAATATTAATAATCAAGTGAAATCATTTATCTCATGATACTAATAATCATATTAAGCACAAATTCTAAATAGCATATTAAAATCGACTAGCAATAGCGCAAAGATTAAATGACTTTAACTCATCGATCTAACGCTGCATTCCCCGCACGCCGTGGAGTCAAGTGAAGGTCAATTATCTAATAACAAAAGACATACAATTAATAGACATTCGAAAAATTTTTCCTAGACTTAGACCCTAAGGTCGACCGCCTAGAATTAAATTGACTCGAGGATTCTCGCAAAATTTGATGTAACCTCCCTAAATTACGGATATTTACCCCTCCAGAAACGGGTCCGTGACCTCGCCAAAACATATCGACATGCCGAATTTAATAACAGGAGCCGCCACAAGAATCTGCACTAATATTTTCCCGACTCCAAAACACCACAACCCAAACAATTTAATTTGATTTATTTTTAAACTACCCAACACAAGCAATTAATAGCCACAATAACTTTCTAATATTATAACAAAATTTTTCGTAGTCTAATAAAATTATACCGAGTTAAAAATTAAAATATTCCGCCCGTAAAAACACTGGGTTCTAAGCCGGCCCCGCCAATAAAGGTTTCAATTCAACCGGCGCCACGAAGCCTGCAAGTCATGGGAGTCCGAAAGTACAAGAGTTTTGGCCGGAAGTGGCTAAGGCGGCGGATCGGCCGGAAAGTCGCCGCCACGCGACACTTTCCAAGGTCACCGGCAAGGATTTTCCGACGAGGAGGGTTGCTTCCGGTTTTTGGGATGGGGAGTCCGATTCCGCTTCGGCTTATGGAAAGGACGCCGCAAGAGGCCGAACCGACATGAGCCTCCCCAGCTTTGGTCGACGCCGGCGGGAAGGAGCGAGGAGGACTACCGCGAATCAACTGGCAGGAGACGGGATCGGGGAACGGTATACGGGAGGAGAAGGAAGGAAAAGGAGAAGGAGAGGGAAGGGAGAGAGGAAGGAAAAGAGAGAGAGGAGGAGAAAAAGGAGGGATTTTTTTTTAAATATATATATATATATATATATATAGAATTATTATTATTATTATTACAACTAAGGGTGTTACATTCTACCCCTTAGAAGAAAATTGACCTCGAATTTTAAAACCATGGCCCACTTAGGATTGAAATAAATGAGGTAGGCTTCTCATTTCCTCGCCGGCTTTCCTGTGTACACTCTTCGACATAAATGATTTCGCCACAAAACCTTGACCATCTAATAATTTTAGCAGCGCAACTCGAGTATCCACGATCCTGACTGGCTGCTCCTCGTAAGTCAAATCTTCACCAACTTCCACATTTTATATTTTGGTTATTCAAATTTTTCCAAATGCATATTTATATAAGTAAAATATATTTTTATTTATTCATTTATTTATTTATTATGGTATGATTATAATATGGATTGTATTTACGTGCATGTTTCGTTGATTTTAACTCACCTTTAGACCGATGGGCTCCATTTATGTTTTTTCAGATTCGCGATCGTTAGTTCTCCCGACTTTTATTCAAGAATCTGACTTCATAATCGGGTGATGTATTTGATTTGGTATGTAAATTGGTAAATCTTAGATTCTCCGCAGAGTAATAGTAGATGTATCAGCTTGTAATTTTTCGAGTCGTCTCGCCTAGTTTATCCGGCATCAAGTATTTATGTAGAGTGTAACTATTAAGATAAATCGTGGCTTTAATAATATTAATTTGAGATGAGATTTGTTTAAACCTGAGTGTCGCTTACTACGGGTTTCTGGTGGCCTTAAGCCACCCATTCCCTAGTCGGCCACGCCCCCAAAGTGGGTCGTGACAACAACCTCGTAGAACGGGTAAATTTTTTAATATTAGAAAACAATCTTGTATTAGGGGTAAATTTTTTAATATGAGAAAACAACCCTATAAGAGGGGTATATTTATAAATATTAGTAGACAACCACATAATACATGGGTATCTATCAATCGGAGAAAATCGCCCTGTAATTTTGGTATATTTGTGAGTATGAGAAAACAACCCCTTAAAAGGGTTAATTTTATAATATGAGAAAACAAACCCATAAAAGCGGTATATTTGTCAATATAAGAAAATAACTCCATAAAACGTGTATATTTATGAATTTGAGAAAACAACCCTATAATAGTACTAATAATTTAATAAAGTGGTATATTTATCAATATAAGAAAATAACCTCGTAGAACATGTCTGTTTATGAATTTGAGAAAATAACCCATAAAAGCAGTGTAATTGCTAGTCTGAGAAAACAGCCTCGTATAAGGGTTAAATTTTTAAATATGAAAAAACAACCTCAAAGAAGGGGTAAATTTTTAATATGAGAAAACAATTTCGTGATACGGGGATATTTATTAATCGGAGAAAATAACCCCGTAATTGTGGTATATTTGTGAGTATGAGAAAACAACCTCGTAAAAGTGGTATATTTATCAATATAAGAAAATAGCCCCGTAAAAGTAGTGTAATTGCGAGTCTGAGAAAATAGCCTTGTACAAGGGGTAAATTTTTTAATATGAGAAAACAACTCCATAATACGAGAATATTTATCAATTGGAGAAAATAACCCTGTAATTTTGGTATATCTGTGAATATTAGAAAACAACCCCTTAAATGGGTTAATTTTATAATATGAGAAAACAATCCCGTAAAAGGGGTGTATTTGTCCATACAAGAAAATAACCTCGTAAAACGTGTATATTTATAAATTTGAGAAAATAACCCTAGAACGTGTAAAAATGGTATATTTATCTATATAATAAAATAACCTCATAGAACGTGTGTGTTTATGACTCTGAGAAAACAACCCCATAAAAGTAGTGTAATTGCGAGTCTCAGAAACCAGTCTCGTATAAGGGGTAAATTTTTTAATATGAGCAAACAACCCCATAAGAGGGGTATATTTATAAATATTATAAAACAACCCAATAATACGTGGATACTTTTTAATTAGAGAAAATATCCCCGTAATTTTGGTATATTTGTGAGTATGAGAAAACAACCCCTTAAATGAGTTAATTTTATAATATGAGGAAACAATCCCGTAAAAGAGGTATATTTATCAATATAAGAAAGTAAACTCGTAAAACGTGTATATTTATAAATTTGAAAAAAGAACCCCATAATAGTGCTAATAATTAAATATGAGAAAATGACCCCGTTTTATGAATATAAGAAAATAATCCCGTAGAACGTGTATGTTTGTGAATCTGAGAAAACATCCTCGTAAAAGTAGTGTAATTGCGAGTCCGAGAAAACAGCCTCATAGACAGGGTAAATTTTTTAATATGAGAAAACAACCCCGTAAGAGGGGTATATTTATAATTATTAGAAGACAACCTCGTAAAACAGGGATATCTATCAATCAAAGAAAATCACCCTGTAATTTTGTTATATTTGTGAGTATGAGAAAACAACCCCTAAAATGGGTTAATTTTATAATATGAGAAAACAACCCCTTAAAAGGGGTATATTTGTCAATATAAGAAAATAACCTTGTAAAACGTGTATATTTATGAATTTAAGAGAACAACCCAATAATAGTATTAATAATTTAATAAAGTGATATATTTATCAATATAAAAAAATAACCCCATAGAATGTGTTTGTTTGTGAATCTGAGAAAACAACCCCGTAAAAGTAGTGTAATTGCGAGTCTGAAAAAACAGCCTCGTAGAAGGGCTAAATTTTTTAATATAAAAAAATAACCTCATAGAAGGGATAAATTTTTTAATATAAGAAAATAATTTCATAATACGGAATATTTATTAATAAGAGAAAATAACCCCGTAATTATGGTATATTTGTGAGTATGAGAAAACAACCCCTTAAATAGGTTAATTTTGCAATATGAGAAAACAACCCCATAAAAGGAGTATATTTATCAATATAAGAAAATAACCCCGTAAAAGTAGTGTAATTACGAGTCTGAGAAAATAACCTCGTAGAAGGGGTAAATTTTTTAATATGAGAAAACAACCCCATAATATGGGAATATTTATGAATTGGAGAAAATAACCTCGTAATTTTGGTATATCTGTGAGTATGAGAAAACAACCCCTGAAATGGGTTAATTTTATAATATGAGAAAACAACCCTATAAAGGGGTATATTTGTCCATATAAAAAATAACCTTGTAAAACGTGTATATTTATAAATTTGAGAAAACAATCCCAGAATAGTGCTAATAATTTAATATGAGAAAACGACCCCGTAAAAGTGGTATACTTATCAATATAAGAAAATAACCTCGTAGAACCTGTGTGTTTATGACTCTGAGAAAACAACCCCGTAAAAGTAGTGTAATTGCGACTCTGGGAAAACAGCCTCGTAGAAAGGGTAAATTTATTAATATGAGAAAACAACCCCGTAAGAGGGGTATGTTAGTAAACATTATATAACAACCCCGTAATACGAGGATATTGATCAATCGGAGAAAATAACCTCGTAATTTTGGTATTTTTGTGAGTAGGAGAAACAATCCTGTAAAAGCGGTATATTTTTTAATATAAGAAAATAAATTAAAATGTGTATATTTATGTATTTATGAAAACAACTCCATAATAGCACTAATAATTTAATATGAGAAAATGATCCCGCAAAAGTGGTATATTTAATAATCTAAGAAAATAACCCCGTAAAACGTGCATGTTTATGAATCTAAGAAAACAACTCCGTAAAAGCAGTGTAATTGCGAGTCTGAGAAAACAGTCTCGTTGATAAAGTAAATTTTTTAATATGAGAAAACAACCCCGTAATACGGGGATATTTATCAAGCGGAGAAAATAACCATGTAATTTTGGTACATTTGTGAGTATGAGAAAACAACTCCTTAAATGAGTTAATTTTACAATATGAGAAAACAACCCCGTAAAAGGGTTATATTTATCAATATAAGAAAATAAACCCATAAAACGTGTATATTTATGAATTTGAGAAAATAATCCCATAATAATGCTAATAATTTAATATGAGAAAACAACCCAGTAAAAGTGGTATATTTATCAATATAAGAAAATAAACTCATAGAACGTGTATGTTTGTGAAATTGAGAAAATAATCCCGTAAAAGCACTGTAATTGCGAGT
Organism: Ricinus communis; assembly: GCF_019578655.1. Taxonomy (NCBI): domain Eukaryota; kingdom Viridiplantae; phylum Streptophyta; class Magnoliopsida; order Malpighiales; family Euphorbiaceae; genus Ricinus; species Ricinus communis. Next base: position 13,696,437 of record NC_063256.1, on the reverse strand, counting down.
TCGAAAACAGCCTTGTAGACAGGATAAATTTTTTAATATGAGAAAATAACCCCGCAAGAGGGGTATATTTATAAATATTAAAAAGCAAACCTAATACAGAGATATTTATCAATCGGAAAATAACCTTGTAATTGTGGTATTTTTGTGAGTATGAGAAAACGACCCCTTAAATGGGTTAATTTTATAATATGAGAAAATAATCCCGTAAAACTTGTATATTTATGAATTTGAGAAAACAACCCTATAATAATCCTAGTAATTTAATATGAGAAAATGACCCCGTAAAACGTGTATATTTATCAATATAAAATAATCTTGTAAAACGTGTATATTTATGAATGTGAGAAAATAACCCCATAAAAGTAGTGTAATTGGAAGTATGAGAAAACAATCTCGTAGAATGGGTAAATTTTTTAATATAAGAAAATAAATCCATAATATAGGAATATTTATCAATGAGAGAAAATAATCCCGTAATTTTGGTATATTTGTGAGTATGAGAAAACAACCTCTTAAATGGGTTATTTTTATAATATGAGAAAATAACCCCCGTAAAAGGAGTATATTTATCCATACAAGAAAATAATCCCGTAAAACGTGTATATTTATAAATTTGAGAAATCAACCCTAAAATAGTACTAGTAATTTAATATGAGAAAACGACCCCGTAAAAGTGGTATATTTCTCGATTTAAGAAAATAACCCCGTAAAACGTGGATATTTATCAATCGGAGAAAATAACCCCATAATTTTGATGTATTTGTAAGCATGAGAAAACAACCCCTTAAATGGATTAATTTTTTATAAGAGATAACAATCCCGTAAAAGGGGTATATTTGTCGATATAAGAAAATAACCTTGTAAAAAGTGTATATTTATGAATCTGAGAAAACAACTCCGTAAAGTAGTGTAATTGCGAGTATGACAAAGCAGCCTCGTAGAAGGGGTAAATTTTTAATATGAGAAAACAACCTCATAATCCGGGGATATTTATTAATCGGAGAAAATAACCCCGTAATTTTGGTCTATTTGTGAGTATGAAAAAATAACTTTAAATGGGTTTATTTAATAATATGAGAATAAAATCTCGTAAAAGGGGTAGATTTGTCGATATAAGAAAATAACACCATAAAATGTATATATTTATGAATATGAGAGAACCACCCCATAAAAGTAGTGTAATAGCGAGTATGAGAAAACAGCCTCGTAGAACGAGTAAATTTTTTAATATGAGAGAACAGCCTCGTAGAAGGGGTGAATTTTTTAATATGAGAAAACAACCTCGTAAGAGAGGTATATTTATAAATATTAGAAAATAACCCCGTAATACGGGATATTTATCAATCGGAGAAAATAACCTCGTAGTTTTGGTATATTTATGAGTATGAGAAAACAAATCCTTACATGGGTTAATTTTATAATATGAGAAAACAATCTCGTAAAAAGGGTATCTTTGTCGATATAAGAAAATAAACTCATAAAACATGTATATTTATAAATTTGAGAAAATAGCCCCATAATAGTACTAATAATTTAATATGAGAAAACGACCCCGTAAAAGTGGTATAATTATCAATAAAAGAAAATAATCCCGTAAAATGTGTATATTTATGAATCTGAGAAAACAACCCTGTAAAAGTAGCATAATTGCGAGTCTGAGAAAACAGCCTCGTAGAAAGGATAAATTTTTAATATGAGAAAACAACCCCGTAATACAAGGATATTTATCAATCGGAGAAAATAACTCCATAATTTTGGTATATTTGTGAGTATGAGAAAACAACCCCTTAAATGGGTTAATTTTATAATATAAGAAAATAACCCCGTAAAAGGGGTAAATTTATCAATATAAGAAAATAACCCCTTAAAAGTGGTATATTTACTAATATGATAAAACAAACCCGTAAAAATAGTGTAATTGTTAGTCTGAGAAAACAGCTTCGCAGAAGGAGTAAATTTTTAATGTGAGAAAACCCGTAATACGGGGATATTTATTAATCGGAGAAAAATAACCCCGTAATTTTGGTATATTTGTGAGTATGAAAAAACAACCTCTTAATAGTGTTAATAATCTAATATGAGAAAACGACCCCTAAAAGTGGTATATTTCTCAATAATAAGAAAATAACCCCATAAAACGTGTATATTTATAAATCTCAAAAAATAATCCCGTAAAAGTAGTATAATTACGAGTCTGACAAAATAGTCTCGTAAAAGGGGTAAATTTTTAATATGAAAAAATAACCCCCTATTACGGGGATATTTATTTATCGGAGAATATAATCGCGTAATTTTAGTGTATTTGTGAGTATGAGAAAACAACCCCTTAAATGGGTTAATTTTATAATATGAGAAAAAAATCCCATAAAAGGGGTAGATTTGTTGATATAAGAAAATAACCCCGTAGAACGTGGATATTTATGAATTTGAGAAAACAACATCGTAAAAGTAATATAATTGCGAGTCTGAGAAAATAGCCTCGTAAAATGGGTAAAATTTTTAATATAAGAAAACAACTCTGTTAGAAGGGTATATTTATAAATATTAGAAAATAACCCAGTAATACGGGGATAATTATCAATCGGACAAAATAACCTCGTAATTTTTGTATATTAGTGAGTATGAGAAAACAACCCCTTAAATGTGTAAATTTTATAATATGAGAAAACAAACCCATAAAAGGGGTATATTTGTCGATATAAGAAAATAACCCTGTAAAACATGTATATTTATAAATTTGAGAAACAACCCCATAATAGTGCTAATAATTTAATATGAGAAAACGACCCCGTAAAAATGGTATATTTATCAATATAAGAAAATAACTCCGTAGAACATGTATATTTATGAATAAGAGAAAATTACCCCGTAAAAGTAGTGTAATTGCGAGTCTGAAGATACAGCCTCATAGAGGGGGTAAATTTTTTAATATGAGAAAACAATCCAGTAATGTGAGGATATTTATCGACTGGAGAAAATAACCCCGTAAAACGTGTACATTTATGAATTTGAGAAAACAACCCCATAATAGTGCTAATAATTTAATATGTAAAAACAACCCCGTAAAATTGTTATATCTATCAATATAAGAAAATAACTCCATAAAACGTGTATATTTATGAATCTGAGGAAATAACCCCATAAAAGTAGTGTAATTGTGTGTTTGAGGAAACAACATCGTAGAGGAGGTAAATTTTCTAATATGAGAAAACAACACCGTAATACTGGGATATTTATCAATCGGAGAAAATAAATCCGTAATTTTTGTATATTTGTGAGTATGAGAAAACAACACCTTAAATGGGTTAATTTTATAATATAAGAAAACAACCCCGTAAAAGAGGTATATTTGTCAATATAAGAAAATAACCCTATAAAACGTGTATAGTTATTAATATAAGAAAATAGCCCCATAAAACGTGTATATTTATAAATTTGAGAAAACAACCCCATAATAGTGCTAATAATTTAATTTGAGAAAACAACCCCGTAAAAGTAGTATATTTATCAATATAAGAAAATAACCCCGTAAAATGTGTATATTTATGAATCTCAGAAAAATACTCCGTAAAAGTAGTGTAATTGCGAGTCTGAGAAAACAGCCTCATGGAAGTGGTAAATTTTTAATATGAGAAAACAACCCCCTAATACGGAAATATTTATCAATCAGATAAAATAACCCCGTGATTTTGGTGTATTTGTGAGTATGAGAAAACAACCCCTTAAATGGATAATTTTATAATATGAGAAAATAACCCCGTAAAAGTAGTATATTTATCAATAAAAGATAATAACCTCGTAAAACGCGTGTATTTATAAATTTGAGAAAACAACCCCGTAAAAGTAGTGTAATTGCGAGTCCAAGAAAACAGCCTCGTATAACTGGTAAATCTTTTAATATGAGAAAACAACCTAGTAGAAATGGTAAATTTTTTAATATTAGAAACAACCCCGTAAGAATTGTATATTTATAAATATTAGAAAACAACCCTGATCAATCGGAGAAAATAACCCCGTAATTTTGGTATATTTGTGAGTATGAGAAAACAAACCCCTTAAATGGGTTAATTTTATAATATGAGAAAACAACCCCATGAAATGAGTATATTTATCAATATAAGAAAATAATCCCGTAAACGTGTATATTTATCAATATAAGTAAATAACCGTATAAAACGTGTATATTTATGAATTTTAGAAAACAACCCTATAGTAGTGCTAATAATTTAATATGAGAAAACAATCCCGTAAAAGTAGTATATTTATCAATATAAGAAAATAACCCACAAAATGTGTATATTTATGAATCGGAGAAAATACCCCGTAAAAGTAATGTAATTGTAATTATGAGAAAACAGCCTCGTGGAACTGGTAAATTTTTAAAATGAGAAAACAACCCTTTAATACGTGTATATTTATCAATATAAGAAAATAACCCCATAAAATGTATACATTTATGAATTTTAGAAAATAATTCTAGAATAGTGCTAATAATTTAATGTGAGAAAATGACCCCATAAAAGTGGTATATGTATCAATATAAGAAAATAACCCCGTAAAACATGTATATTTATGAATATGAGAAAACAACCCCGTCAATGTAGTGTAATTGCGAGTCTGAGAAAACATTCTCGTAGAAGGGGTAAATTTTTTAATATGAGAGAACAATCCGGTAAGAGGGGTACATTTATAAATATTAGAAAATGACCCCATAATACGGGGATATTTATCAATCGGAGAAAATAACCAAGTAATTTTGGTATATTTGTAAGTATGAGAAAACAACCCGTTAAATAAGTTAATTTTATAACATGAGAAAACAACCCCATAAAAGGGGTATATTTGTCGATATAAGAAAATAACCCCATAAAACGTGTATATTTATGAATTTGAGAAAAGAAGCCCATAATAGTGCTAATAATTTAATATGAGAAAATAACCCCGTAAAAAGTGGTATATTTATCAATATAAGAAAATAACCACGTAAAATGTGTATATTTATGAATCTGAAAAAAATACCCCGTAAAAGTAGTGTAATTGCGAGTCTTAGAAAATAGCATCGTGGAAGGGGTAAATTTTTAATATGAGAAAACAACCACCTAATACGGGGATATTTATCAATCAGAGAAAATAACCCCGTGATTTTGGTGTATTTGTGAGTATGAGAAAACAACCCCTTAAATGGGTTAATTTTATAATATGAGAAAATAATCCCGTAAAAAGGGTATATTTGTCGATATAAGAAAATAAACTCGTAAAATGTGTATATTTATAAATTTGAGAAAATAGCCCCATAATAGTGCTAATAATTTAATATGAGAAAATAACCTCGTAAAAGTGGTATAATTATCAATAAAAGAAAATAACCGTAAAATGTGTATATTTATGAATCTGAAAAAATAACCCTGTAAAAGTAGTATAATTGCGAGTCTGAGAAAATAGCCTCGTAGAAGGGGTAATTCTTTTAATATGAGAAAACAACCCCGTAAGAGGGGTATATTTATAAATGTTAGAAAAAAACCCTGTAATACGGAGATATTTATCAATCGGAGAAAATAACCCCGTAATTTTGATATATTTTTTAGTATTAGAAAACCTTTAAATATGTTAATTTTATAATATGAGAAAATAACCCGGTAAAAGGGGGTATATTTATCGATGTAAGAAAATAACTCTATAAAACGTGTATATTTCTGAATTTGAGAAAACAACCCCATAATAGTGCTAATAGTTTAATATGAGAAAACGACCCCGTAAAAGTGGTATATTTATCAATATAAGAAATAATCCCGTAAAACGTGTATAGTTATGAATCTGAGAAAACAACCCCGTAAAAGTAGTATAATTGCGAGTCTGAGAAAACAGCCTCGTAGAAGAAGTCAATTTTTTAATATGAAAAAATTATCCCATAAGAGGTATATTTATAAATATTAGGAAACAACCCCGTAATACGGGGATATTTATCAATCGAAGAAAATTACCCCGTAATTTTGGTATATTTGTGAATATGAGAAAACAACCCCTTAAATGGTTAATTTTATAATATGAGAAATAACCCCGTAAAAGGGGTATATTTGTGAATATAAGAAAATAACTCGGTAAAACACGTGTATATTTAAGAATTTGAGAAAACAATACCATAATGGTGCCAATAATTTAGTATGAGAAAATGACCTTGTAAAAGTGGTATATTTATCAATATAAGAAAATAACTCTGAAAAACTTGTATATTTATGACTTTGAGAAAACAACACTGCAAAAGTTGTGTAATTGCAAGTCTAAGAAAACAACCTCGTAGAACGGATAACTTTTTTAATATGAGAAACCAGCCTCGTAGAAGAGCTAAACTTTTTAATATGTGAAAACAACCCCGCAATACAAGGATATTTATGAATCTGAAATAACACCGTAACTGTAGTATATTTGTGAGTATGAGAAAACAACCCTTTAAGTAGGTTAATTTTATAATATAAGAAAACAACCCCGTAAAAAGTGTATATTTATCGATAAAATAACCCCGTAAAACGTGTATATTTATGAATTTGAGAGAACAACCTATAATAGTTCTAATAATTTAATATGAGAAAATGACCCCGTAAAAGGGGTATATTAATCAATATAAGAAAATAACCTCGTAAAATGTGTATATTTGTAAATCTGAGAAAATAAACTCATAAAATTAGTGTAATTACAAGTCTGAGAAAACGGCCTCGTAGAATGGGTAAATTTTTTAATATGAGAAAACAACCCCATAATACGGGGATATTTATCAACTAGAGAAAATAACCTTTGGTGCATTTGTGAGTATGAGAAAACAACCCCTTAAATGGGTTTATTTTATAATATGAGAAAACAATCCCGTAAAAGGGGTATATTTGTCGATATAAGAAAATAAGCTCGTAAAACGTGTATATATATGAATCTGAGAAAACAACCCCGTAAAAGTAGTGTAATTGCGAGTATGAGAAAACAACCTCGTAGAAGTGTTAAAATTTCTAATATGAGAAAATAACCCCGTAAGAGGAGTATATTTATAAATATTAGAAAGAAAACTCTGTAATACGGATATTTATCAATTAGAGAAAATAACCCCGTAATTTTGATATATTTTTTAGTATTAGAAAACCTTTAAATATGTTAATTTTATAATATGAGAAAATAACCCGGTAAAAGGGGTATATTTATCGATGTAAGAAAATAACTTCGTAAAACGTGTATATTTATGAGTTTGAGAAAACAACCCCATAATAGTGCTAATAGTTTAATATAAGAAAACGACCCCGTAAAAGTGGTACATTTATTAATATAAGAAAATAACCCCGTAAAAGGTGTATAGTTATGAATCTGAGAAAACAAACTCGTAAAAGTAGTATAATTGCGAGTTTGAGAAAATAGCCTCGTAGAAGGGGTCAATTTTTTAATATGAAAATCCCACCCCGTAAGAGGGGTATATTTATAAATATTATACAACAACCTCATAATACGGGGATATTTATCAATCGAAGAAAATTACCCCGTAATTTTGTATATTTGTGAGTATGAGAAAACAACCCCTTAAATGGGTTAATTTTATAATATGAGAAAATAACCCCGTAAAAGGGGTATATTTGTGAATATAAAAAAATAACCCCATAAAAACGTGTATATTTATGAATTTGAGAAAACAACACCATAATATTGCTAATAATTTAGTATGAGAAGATGACCCCGTAAAACTGGTATATTTATCAATATAAGAAAATAACCCCGTAAAACTTGTATATTCATGAATTTGAGAAAACAACCTTATAAATGTTGTGCAATTGCGAGTCTAAAAAAATAGCCTCGTAGAATGGATAAATTTTTTAATATGAGAAACCAGCCTCGTAGAAAGGGTGAACTTTTTAATATGTGAAGACAACCCCGTAATTGTAGTATATTTGTGAGTTTGAGAAAACAACCCCTTAAATAGGTTACTTTTATAATATCAGAAAACAACTCCGTAAAAAGGATATATTATCGAATATAAGAAAATAACCCCGTAAAACGTGTATATTTATCAATTTGAGAAAACAACCCATAATAGTGCTAATAATTTAATATGAGAAAACGACTCCGTAAAAGTGGTATATTTCTCAATATAAGAAAATAACTCCGTAAAATATGTATATTTATGAATCTGAGAATATAACCTTGTAAAAGTAGTGCAGTTGCAAGTCTGAGAAAACAACCTCGTAGAACGGGTAAATTTTTTAATATGAGAAAATAACCCCATAATACGGTGATATTTATCAATCAGAGAAAATAACCCCGTAGTTATAGTGTATTTGTGAGTATGAGAAACCAACCCTTAAATGGGTTAATTTTATAATATGAGAAAACAACCCCGTAAAAGGGGTATATTTGTCGATATAAGAAAATAATCCTTAAAATGTGTATATTTATGAATCTGAAAAAACAACTCCGTAAAAGTAGTGTAATTGCGAGTTTGAGAAAATAGCCTCGTAGAAGGGTAAATATTTTAATATGAGAAAATAACCCCGTAAGAGGGGTATATTTATAAATATTAGAAAAAACTCCCGTAATACGGGGACATTTATCAACCGAAGAAAATAACCCTGTAATTTTGGTATATTTATGAATATGAGAAAACTACCCTTTAAATATGTTAATTTTATAATAAGAGAAAACAACCTGGTAAAAGGGGTATATTTGTCGATATAAGGAAATAACTCCGAAAAACGTGTATACTTATGAATTTGAAAAAATAATCCCATAATAGTGCTAATAATTTAATATGAGAAAACTTCCCGTAAAAGTGGTATATTTATCAATATAAGAAAATAACCCCGTATAACGTGTATATTTATTAATCTGAGAAAACAACCCCGTAAAAGTAGTGTAATTACGAGTCTAAGAAAAAAGCCTCGTAGAACAGGTAAACTTTTTAATATGAGAAAACAGTCTCGTAGAAGGGGTAATTCTTTTAATATGTAAAAATAATCCTGTAATTGTGGTATATTTGTGAATATGAGAAAACAACCCTTAAATGGGTTAATTTTATAATATGAGAAAACAACTCAGTTTATCAATATAAGAAAATAATCTCGTAAAAGTAGTATATTTATCAATATAAGAAAATAACCCTATGAAATGTGTATATTTTATGAATATGAGTAAGCAACCCTGTAAAAGTAGTGTAATTGCAAGTCTGAGAAAACAGCCTCGTAGAATAGGTAAGTTTTGTAATATGAGAAAACAGCCTTGTAGAAAGAAAACTTTTTTAATATGATAAAACAACCCCATAATACGGGAATATTTATGAATCAGAAAAAAGAACCCCGTAATTTTGGTATATTTGTGAGTAATAGAAAACAACCCCTTAAAGGGGTTAATTTTATAATATGAGAAAACAACCGTAAAAGGAGTATATATGTCGATATAAGAAAATAATTCCTTGAAATGTGTACATTTATGAATTTGAGAAAACGTGTATATTTATGAATTTGAAAAAATAACCCTATAATAGTGCTAATAATTTAATATGAGAAAACAACCCCGTGAAAGTGGTATATTTATCAATATAAGAAAATAACCCCGTAAAATGTGTATATTTATGAATATGAGAAAACAACCGAAAAGTAGTGTAATTGCTAGTATGAGAAAACAACCTCACAGATGGGGCAAGTTTTTTAATATCATTACGGGATATATTTATAAATATTAGAAAATAATCCCGTAATACGAGGATATTTATGAATCTAAGGAAATAACCCTATAATTGTGGTATATTTGTGAGTATGAGAAAATAACCCCTTCAATGGGTTAATTTTACAATATGAGAAAACAATCCCGTAAAAGGGGTATATTTTTCGATAGAAGAAAATAACCCGTAAAATGTGTATATTTAGGAATTTGAGAAAACAACTCCATAATAGTGATAATAATTTAATATGAGAGAACGACCCCATAAAAGTGTTAAATTTATCAATATAAGAAAATAATCCCGTAAAACGTGTATATTTATGAATCTGAGAAAATAACCCTGAAAAGTAATGTAATTGCAAGTCTGAGAAAATAGCCTCGTAGAAAGGGTAAATTTTTTAATATGAGAAATAACCCCGTAAGAGGGGTATATTTATAAATATTAAAAAAGACCTAGCAATACGGAAATATTTATAAATCGGAGAAAATAACCCCGTAATTTTGGTATATTGTGAGTATGAGAAAACAAAACCTTAAATGTGTTAATTTTATAATATGAGAAAATAGCCCACGTAAAAGGAGTATATTTGTCCATATAAGAAAATAATCCCGTAAAACGTGTATATTTATAAATTTGAGAAATCAACCCCAAAATAGTGCTAATAATTTAATATGAGAAAATAACCCCGTAAAACGTGTATATATATAAATACGAGAAAACAACTCCATAAAAGTAGTGTAATTGCAAGTCTGAGAAAACAATCTCGTAGAATTGGTAAATTTTTTTATATGAGAAAACAACCCCGTAAGATGGGTATATTTATAAATATTAGAAAATAACCCTGTAATTGTGGTATATTTATGAGTATGGGAAAACAACCCCTTAAATGGGTTAATTTTATAATATGACAAAACAACCCCGTAAAAGGGGTATATTTATCAATATAACAAAATACACCGTAAAACGTGTATATTTAGAAATCTGAAAAAACAACCATAAAAAAAGTAGTGTAATTGCAGTATGAGAAAACAACCTTATAGAAGGAGTAAATATTAGAAAACAACCCCGTTATACGAGGATATTTATGAATCTGAGGAAATAACCCCATAATTGTGGTATATTTGGGAGTTTGAGGAAACAACCCCTTTAATGGGTTAATTTTATAATATGAGAAAATAATCCCGTAAAAGGAGTATATTTATCGATATAAGAAAATAACTCCGCAAAACGTGTATATTTATGAATTTGAGAAAACAATCGCATAATAGTACAAATAACTTAACATGAGAAAACAACCCCATAAAACTGGTATATTTATGAATATAGAAAATAATCCCGTAAAACATGTATATTTATGAATCTAAGAAAACAACTTCGCAAAAGTAGTGTAATTGCGAGTCTAAGAAAACAACGTCATAGAAGGGGTAAATTTTTTAATATGAGAAAACAACCCCGTAAGAGGAGTATATTTATAAATATTAGAAAATAACTTCGTAAAACGAGGATATTTATCAATCGGAGAAAATAACCCCGTAATTTTGGTATATTTATGAGTATGCGGAAACAATACCTTAAATTGATTAATTTTATAATACGAAAAAATAATGCCGTAAAATAGGTATATTTATAACCCTGTAAAAATGTGTATATTTATGAATTTGAGAAAACTTTCCCATAATAGTGCTAATAATTTAATATAAGAAAATAACCCCGTAAAAGTGGTATATTTATCAATATAAGAAAATAGCTCGGTAAAACGTGTATATTTATGAATATGAGAAAAAAACCTCGTAAAAGTAGTGTAATTACGAGTCTAAGAAAACTGCCTCATAGAAGGCGTAAATTTTTTAATATGAGAAAACAATCCTGTAATACGGGGATAATTATCAACTGGAGAAAATCACCCCGTATTTTTAGTATATTTGTGAGTATGAGAAAACAGCCCCTTAAATGAGATTATTTTATAATATGAGAAAATAACCCTATAAAAGGGGTATATTTGTCAATATAAGAAAATAATCCCGTAGAAGTGGTATATTTATCAATATAAGAATCCCGTAAAAACGTGTATATTTATGAATATGAGAAAACAATTCTGTAAAAGTAGTGTAATTACGAGTCTGAGAAAATAGCCTCGTAGAAGGGGTAAATTTTTTAATATCAGAAAACAACTCCTTTAATGGGTTACTTTTATAATATGAGAAAACAACCCCGTAAATGGGGTATGTTTGTCAATATAAGAAAATAACGGTATATTTGTCAATATAAGAAAATAATCCTGTAAAACATGTATATCTATGAATTTGAGAAAACAATACCATAATAGTGCTAATAATTCAGTATGAGAAAATAATTCTGTAAAAGTTGTATATTTATTAATAAAATAAAATAATCCCGTAAAATGTATATATTTAAAAATTTAAGAAAACAACTCCATAAAAGTAGTATAATTACTAGTCTAAGAAAACATGCTTGTAAAATGGGTACATTTTTTAATATGAGAAAACAGCCTCGTAGAAGGGTATATTTTTTAATATGAGAAAATAATCCCGTAAAAGTGGTACATTTATAAATATTAAAAAATAATCCCGTAATACAAGGATATCTATCAATCGGAGAAAATAACCCCGTAATTTTGGTATATTTGTGAGTATGAGAAAACAACCACTTAAATGGGTTAATTTTATAATATGAGAAAACAACCCCGTAAAAGGGGTATATTTGTTAATATAAGAAAATAATCCTGTAAAACGTGTATATTTATAAATTTGAGAAAACAACCTCATAATAGTTCTAATAATTTAATATGAGAAAACAACCTCGTAAAAGTGGTATATTTATCAATATAAAAAAATAACCCCATAAAATGTGTATATTTATAAATTTGAGAAAACAACAGCGTAGAATTAGTATAATTGCGAGTCTAAGAATACAGCCTCGTAGAACGGGTAAATTTTTTAATATTAGAAAACAATCTTGTATAAAGGGTAAATTTTTTTTAATATGAGAAAACAATCTTGTATAAAGGGTAAATTTTTTTTAATATGAGAAAACAACCCTATAAGAGGGGTATATTTATAAATATTAGTAGGCAATCCCGTAATACAAGGATATCTATTAATCAGAGAAAATCGCCCCGTAATTTTAGTATATTTGTGAGTATGAGAAAACAACCCCTTAAAAGGGTTAATTTTATAATATGAGAAAACAACCCCGTAAAAGCGGTATATTTGTCAATATAAGAAAATAACCCTGTAAAACGTGTATATTTATGAATTTGAGAAAACAACCCCATAATAGTACTAGTAATTTAATAAAGTGGTATATTTATCAATATAAAAAAATAATCCCGTAGAACGTGTCTGTTTATGAATCTGAGAAAACAACCTCATAAAAGCAGTGTAATTGCTAGTCTGAGAAAACAGCCTCGTAGAAGGGTTAAATTTTTAAATATGAAAAAACAACCTCAAAGAAGGGGTAAATTTTTAATATGAGAAAACAATTACGTGATACGGGGATATTTATTAATAGGAGAAAATAACCCCGTAATTGTGGTATATTTGTGAGTATGAGAAAACAACCCCTTAAATAGGTTAATTTTATAATATGAGAAAACAATATCGTAAAAGTGGTATATTTATCAATATAAGAAAACTCTGTAAGCGTGTATATTTATGAATATGAGAAAATAACCTCGTAAAAGTAGTGTAATTGCGAGTTTGAGAAAATAGCCTTGTAGAAGGGTAAATTTTTTAATATGAGAAAACAACCCCATAATACGGGAATATTTATCAATTGGAGAAAATAACCCTGTAATTTTGGTATATTTGTGAGTATTAGAAAACAACCCCTTAAATGGGTTAATATAATAATATGAGAAAACAACCTCGTAAAAGGGGTGTATTTGTCCATACAAGAAAATAACCTCGTAAAATGTGTATATTTATAAATTTGAGAAAATAACCCTAGAATAGTGCTAATAATTTAATATGAGAAAACGACCCCGTAAAAATGGTATATTTATCTATATAATAAAATAACCTCATAGAACGTGTGTGTTTATGACTCTGAGAAAACAACCCCATAAAAGTAGTGTAATTGCGAGTCTGAGAAACCAGCCTCGTAACAGGGGTAAATTTTTTAATATGAACAAACAACCCCATAAGAGGGGTATATTTATAAATATTATAAAACAACCCAGTAATACGGGGATACTTTTCAATTAGAGAAAATATCCCCGTAATTTTAGTATATTTGTGAGCATGAGAAAATAACCCCTTAAATGAGTTAATTTTATAATATGAGAAAACAATCCCATAAAAGAGGTATATTTATCTATATAAGAAAGTAAACTCATAAAACATGTATATTTATAAATTTGAAAAAAGAACCCCATAATAGTGCTAATAATTAAATATGAGAAAATGACCCCATTTTATGAATATAAAAAAATAATCCCGTATAACATTTATGTTTGTGAATTTGAGAAAACAACCTCGTAAAAGTAGTGTAATTGCGAGTCCGAGAAAACAACCTCGTAGACAGGGTAAATTTTTTAATATGAAAAAGCAACCCCGTAAGAGGAGTATATTTATAAATATTAGAAGACAACCTCGTAAAACAGGGATATCTATCAATCGAAGAAAATCACCTCGTAATTTTGTTATATTTATGAGTATGAGAAAACAACCCCTAAAATGGGTTAATTTTATAATATGAGAAAACAACCCTGTAAAAGGGGTATATTTGTCAATATAAGAAAATAACTTCATAAAACGTGTATATTTATGAATAATCAAACATCAAATGATATTGTTTTTCCATAAAATTACACATGATTCATGCTATATCATATCCTAATTCCAGTACTACAGGTTCAAATAAATTTTTTCTAAAATACCCAAAAACCTAACTTAATCACTCGAGATCGCCTATTTATTTCATCCTTCTTTCCTCACATGAATCATGAATAAGGGGGGAGCTTTTGATAAATATTATAGGCATGTGTGCCTAATTATTCTATGCATAGATTATTTTTAAAAGAATAGCATGAGGGAGGATTGATGGGGCATTTTGGTGTTACTAAGACTTTAGATATGTTGCATAAGCACTTTTATTAGCCGAAAATGCATGTTGATGTTGAGAAAAATTATCATAACTTTCTTTAAAGATGAGAGTTTTATTATTTGTATATAATTCCTGACTTTATTTTTTAAACTTAGTACCTGTAAGCTGCTTACAAAAACAAACACGTTGTCATGTTATCATTCATCTCATGCATCATATTAAATCAAGTATAAATGGTCATTTGATGAATTGGAATATTTTTAAGGATATTGAGGACTGATAAATATATATATATATATATATATGCCTTGTTTGGATTTAGTTGATCGAGTATTAGTATCATTCTCCTGATGATCGGAGATGAATCTTTAGAATGAAAAAGGAACGATGAGAATTGAGACACCCAAATATTCTTATTCAGGATTTGCACCATTAGGATTTCCATAATTCCTTGTTATCTAGGCCCAATAACTCCTAATGATACAAGGATTGGCATAAGGAATTATCGAAATGCAATTGACAGGATTGACTGGTGGCATTGGGGGCTTAGCTTGATAATTAAGCAGGACGAGATGTAAATTCATACACGTACACTCCACAAGAAGATCATCAATCTACTTGAATGTTTCTTAAGTATACATTCTACACAAGAACACAAAGACAAAAGCAAAATAGCTTTTAGGTTTAACAACCAATTATCATTCAAATTCAACTTAATTCTATACATCAAAATCCGTACTAGCCTTATATAGGCCTTAGAAAATCCAAAATCTTAACTATTAAGGATTTACATCCCATCTAGAATAAATGTAACCTTCCTAACTAAAAGAGATAACTAAAATAAAGTCTTAATTAGGCTAAAATACATGTGTGGCCGCCCAAAATAAGCTATTATTGGAATCTTTTCGAGTCTCTCCATGTTTAGCACTTTAATTGTGGTTGAAGCTAAATCTTTGAAAAAAGGCTTAACTCTTTCATAGCTTGCCACACATTTACAAGCATGAAATGCTATGGGAATTAACTTCTATATAAATACATTATAATCTGGCTCTTCATCCCAAACATCTTTAATTTTCCCATGTCTACACACCAATATAACCATTAGGAAATCTAAGATTTTTCACCCATTCAAATAATGCTTGTTTCCTAGGTTTATCTAATGTGTAGCATGCTTTCTGATATTTCCTTATAGCTTCATTATTCTCCAACTCAGCCTTCGACACAACTTCTTCATGTATTCTCTTGCCTTCTCATTATCTTTAGTTTTTCTCTCAATATTTAAAACAGTTTTAAAAATATTTTCAAACACATTCTTCTCAATTCGTATCACATCTAGGTTATGTCTATTTTGAGATTGGAACTCCAGCATGGTAAATCCCAAAAGATACTTCTTTTCTTCCAACCACACTCCTTGCAAATGGGACCATTAATCTCTTTAGCATCAAGTTTATTTACTCTCCTAAGTCCTAAATCATCTATCTCTTACAAGATTTGATCACCTGTCCTTTTAGGTGGTGCAGGTGATATCTCCTTTCTATTTTTCAAGAACCAATTTTTATTCCAAAATGTCTTTCAACCATTGCTCAAACTGAATTCTTGCAAATGTTCTATACAATAACGACAAGTTCCTAGCCGTGCTACAGCCCTACAACATTGAGTATGCAGAAAAATAACTGATGGTCCACTATAGGTTCCTCGAGCGAATAACTCATTTTGAAACGAACTTGGTTGTGTGAAGAGCAATTTCTCAATACAATGACGAGATAAAATATCACCTATAGCCAAGGCTAAAATCTATATGCGCTCACACATTCCTACTACATGTGAAGGGGATGAAAAAATTCTCATCTGACAAAAATATTAAGTATTAATTGGTTATTAATCTAATTAATTAATTTAATATATTTCAAATCTTTAACCTAATTCAATCATAAATCCTAAAAGAAAATACTTGTTCCTACTAATCTAATTCAATCCTAATCCTAATCCTATAAGATATTCAATTACTAGAGTTCGTAAGCGCTAGTAGGTTTTTAGCCCGACCCCAATGTCGAGGAATTGCTCTTCAATACTAGGCCCATTTTGAAATTAGTCATGTTGTCGAGGGACCTAAGAAACTACAATGATTATGTGACTATCGAGAAAAGGAGTCGACACTTTAAAATGTCAGTGCAAATAGTCTTTGTATCTCTTACGGAGCCTAAGTTTCCCCTCTAGCATCAAAGATAATGTGTTTGGAAAGTCTACAAATAGATGAATATTTTCCTAATCCTAACAAGAGTACTTTAACCTAGTCCATCTACTCGTTTTAAGCACACACCTTTTTATCTTATTTCTCAGGCATTCGGATCAATGCAGTGGTTTCAATACTTCCTTGGTTGACTAGCTACACTAAATTAGAGTTATTCGCGCGTTGTTCATCCTATACGAATTCCTCTTAAGCTCGGCCTACATTGGAAGCACATTCACTTACTTTCACTTTAGTGTTGTATCCACATTGGCCCACAAATCTCTTAGCACGTCTTTCCAATCATCTCTTTATTTTTTCATCCAATTACCAGTACCAGCGAGGCAGTAGATCCGATCAAATAGCATACTGAATGAAGCATGTAGATATGCTAACTCATTAAGCATTTAAGAAAAGACTGGAGATCCCCGGGACCATCGAATTTCTTAAAGTTAGAGACATTCACCTTTCCCTTTGAGGTATTCCTTCCCATCCATCCTTTCATCTTGTCCATTTGTTTCATCATTTTCTCAACTCGAGGATTTTTAGTGAAAAAGCCAGAAGAATCAGCACTTCATCGTCACTATCAGCAAACTCAAAAGGACCACCATTTCCTTTGTGCTTTACCACCAAAGTAATGGGTGGTTGTTGATCTGCGATGGCGTTGTTAGTGTTGGTAGGAGCAGTACCATTGATGGTTTCTTATGGCTAAGAATAGTTTCAAAAGATTTAACTATTATTGCCTTCATGTCCATCAAGTCAAAAACATCTATTCTTTCATCACTGTATGCTTATAGTGTTTATAGATCTCATTGAGTCTAGAGTTGAACTTGTGCTTGATCTTTTTTTTTTAAATAATTCAAATCATTATAAATTCTTATCCCACGTCGACTTGGGCATATTAGGAAAATCCAATTGACCCTCTAATCGAATCTCATCTCTTAGCCAGCTGAATTGGCCTATCAATAGCTTCTATTTCACCACTAGTTAAAGACTCCCCGAGCACACTGGCCTTAACTTCAGGCTAAGCTCTTTGAATCTGCTTAAACCTAAGTCTTTTGAGCCCCTAAATCCAATTTATGTTTTTCCCCAAATACTAATACCTATAATTTCAATTCTCCTATTTAAAAAAAAAACTAGTTCTAATAAATTCTAGGACAAAAGTAACAAAAGAAAATTAGCACTAAACTTTTCAATAGTTCAACTTTTATGAATTAGCAATAACATGTTTTATGGTTACTATTACGGTTAAAATTTATGCAACCTACATTTAATCTGTGTTTTGTTAAAAATTTCATAAGAAATCATCACAATTATAGATACAATTATTGTTAGAGGTCAGGAGCAAATTCTACATTAATGCAATATAAGGAAAAATAAAATAAAAATAAAGCTCCTGAATTAAGTTTTTTTTTCTCAGTGTCTCATATGAGCTACTATAAAAGGTTGACAATATTCATGAACTACTTGATAGAAAACACTAACACCATAAAATTAACTCTGATAGTGTACAATTAAATGATTATATTGGTGCTTAATCTAATAGACAATATTGTAGAAGAAATACATCTGAGATTTAAATCTTTAATAACCGTCCATTCCTTAAGTAAATAAACAAAATCCCTTGTATAGGCCTAGAAACTTATGTTTGTGAGAAATTGACTCATAGATGATATTTATTCTTTTTTATCTCTTATACATTTAGGAGTGGAGCAGGATTATAACTCGAAATAACTAATGCACCTTATCATTCATATCTAGTTACCTGAATATACACAGAGCGTTGATAATTGGATAAAAGTTAAAAGTAGGAAGCTCAAAGAGTAGTGAAAGATTAAATAATAAAGAAATTGATTAACTAAAAGGGTGATGAAAAGTTTACCAATATTAAGATTAAGAGAAGAAATAGCCCTTTATAGCATAAAGTAGCTCTTCACGCCAAATTTAAGAAAAATACCTATAAGAATAGATAGAGAGCCAGTTAGGAAAGAAAAAAATTATGTCAATACACTATTTTCATATATAGAGATAGCAACAAAAAGACTGTCAAGAGCTCATCCTCCCAAACCTACTGGATTAAATCTAAACGATGAAACACAAAGTAGAACAAGAAATTTTTTTTGTTGTTATGGGAGATATGTGACCCTTTATAACCATTTAGTGCAAGCTCTCTTAGCATTGATGTATAAAGAAGTATAACTGCTTTAAGAGGGGTGGTAATTCTTCCCTTGCTTCCCTTTTCCACCACAAAAAAAAATCAAGATTTTGGTTTCTCTAAAGCTCTCTTTTATATACAAGTTGAACATGAATCTTTCTAAAAAACTGCTTATACTCTGGAGGCTTCTTATAGTCAAAGGCAAAATAAGAAAAGATCATTCCCTCACGTGTTTCACTCACAAAGAATTGAATTCCTTATAGAAATTAAATTAAATTGTTCTAGTAATCACAAGAACAAGTTTTTCACAACCTCTTAATGTTTATTAATTTTGAAGTTCAATAGAACACTCGTGAATCAATAAAACGAATTATAAGCGTGTGAACAAAACAAGCTTATAACTAATCGAAGAAAAGCTTTTTAAGAGAAAATTAAAAAAATTACCCAAATTAAATTTCAAGAATGAAGATCAGCTCTGATCAATTAAAAAGAATTGCGGAATGAATCAATCAAGAATCAATTCTTCAAGCACTACCCAACACAAACGGTTAGGGTTAGTTTTCCGTTCCTTTCCTTTTTTCTTCTTTGTAAATCTGTCTTGGTATACAGGCAGCAATGAAATAGTATACTCTTTTTTTATATATATATATATAATGATGCGAACAGAAATTAAGATGAAATAGAAGACAGACTCTTAATTGAAAAGAAAGTAAGCTAACTTACAAGTTTGACTCTGATACCAAATGATACGAACTCGAACCAGATACGTTCAAACACCAAGATGAGCAATGGTGAGAAACTCAAATTGATAAATGCTCTCCCTATTTATGAGGAAGCACCCTTACCAATAAGTTCGAATTGTCACCCCAAAATCTAACTTGAAAGTTTACAATTGATTATGGAACTAACAAACTTAGCAATAGAACTACTAAGCCCTTTAGTTATAAATAGATGAAGAATGTTCAAACAACCTAAGAAACTAATAAAAAGTTAATTGATTGATCAAACATGTAGATGTGAAACTAAATCAAACAAGTTAATTTAATCTCAAGAAATTCAATAAGGAGCACCTTAAGGAATAAGAGTTAACAACTCAAATAAAACTTCATTCAGAAATATATATTTGATCTTATTGTCTTAGCCGAAATACATAGCTCTATTTATAGAGTTTTTGAAATGATTCTAAACCCTAAAGGGACTAAGAGATAAGGAATCAAAATCAAACCCTAAAAGACTCCTAATATGTGGCTAATCTTATCCCTATAAGGAAGGATAAGATAAAGAGTAATCTAATCCTAATTAAAATCCTAAATTCATGGGAGGAAGTTCTCTTTATCCAATACTTCCAAAAATAGAGGAAATTAACTAAAAACGGGTTCATTACGAATATTTTCTTGAAAAATTCGAAGCTCTTTTTGTGGCAGCTTATATACTGTAAAGCGTGGTCACGCCTTATGGAAGTTGAGCAGCCCCCTTTCTGCGCAGCTCACAGGTTGTAAGGCGTGGTCACGTCTTATGGAAGTTTAGCTTCTGCCCCCTTTGCTCATTAATAGCAATTGATGTCACTATCTTCAAGGCATTGTTATCATCATCAAAAGCACCATCATTAGCCATCTTCAAAACATGCTCCAAGTAAGAATTTAAGGCTTGCTTGAACTTCTTACTCCTTGCTCGTGTCATTGGTCCTCCATAGGCTAGTGGATCCATGCTAGTTGACTTAGATGCATCCTTGGTTGCATCACTATGTTCTATTTGGAAGAAGCCAAACAGATCTAAGAAAAAATTAATCAAATGTTTTCTCAACTTGATGACTCTAGAATTTTTCACTTGCAGCAGTCCTGAGCTCTATTACTCAAGGTAAAAAGAGTATTGATGCTTATTTTATTGAGTTGAACGATGTTTGGGAGGAGCTCGTAAATTTCATGCCATTGCCATATTGCTCCTATGGCAAATGCAATCAACAATGTTTTCAGGCCTTCATTGACACTCAATAGAAAGATTTATGTTTTCAAGTTTCTTAATGGATTCAATGAGTCGTTTCAAGCAATTCGATCTTAGATTATAAGGATGAAGCCTTCTCCCACTCTTGATCAAGTATACAATATGATCTTGAGGGAAGAAAGTCAAAGATCCATGCTCATTCAGTCACAGAACTTCAATGATGTTGTAGCTATTGTAGTCAAGATAAACAAATCAGATATTTTTTATACTTATTGTGGAAAGAATGGTCATCTCAAAGAGAAGTGCTATAAGATCATTGGTTTCCCTCTTGGATTTAAGTTCACTGAAGGGAAGAATGCAACTGTTAGTGCTAATGAAGTTTTTGCTAAAGTAGAAGATCCATTTGTTGCTGTTTCTCAGCTCAATCTCTCTAAGGAGCAAGTTAATAAGCTTCTCAGTCTTCTGGATGAAAATGTGGATGTGCTTACTCTTATTGCTTCAATTGCAATTGTGTCTCAGATGTGTATTACTGCAGGTAACATACACTTGCACTCTGTGTTTACTGCTTTTTACTTTAATTTTTTGCAGAAATCTAAGGCTAAGATATAGGAGCAACGAATCATATTGCATGTTCACTCTCTTTATTTCAATCCTTTCTCCTGTTCATAATAACTCTTTTGTTCAGCTTCCTAATGGTATGAAGTCTCAAGTCACACATGTGGGCATTGTTGTGATAAACTCACATATTGTTCTGCACCCCTTGTTGAATGGCAATAAAAATAATACAGGTAGTTGATTATATGAAGACATAAACAGAAAAAGACTTGTTTGAAACTAGGGTGAGATTAACGCCAAAGTTAAGTGAATCATGATAATTTATATTTATACTTGAATCAAAATAATTAAGTTGAGAATTGACGGCTTGGATTTGAGACCAAATGCAGATGGGTTGGCTTGGCTTTTACGGTTTTTACCTTTTGGATAACAATTTTGTCGAGTTTATTAAATGTACACTCTTCGGCTTCTTTTCCTCGAGTTGTCACGGATCTTTGGAGCTTGCCTCCAATATCAATAAATTTGGCTCAAGAAAAAAAAGAAAAAGAAAATGGACCATGTCAATATATACTGGAAGTAGTCATATGCACGTGTACTAAAACCCAAATTAATTGAGAAATAACAAACACCACAATAACGGACATCCAATTTCCATTATTCAATAAATTAAAGAAATTTCCCCCAAAAGATAAAACAATAAACCCCCTTTTCTTTTCCTTAATTACATTAAAAGAAACACGTCTAATATCGTTTAAATTAGTTCTGCATTTTGTTTCAACCACTATAAGAAAATGTCTTATAGTTTTTTCTTTTAAATATTATTTTGCCTAAGCAGAATATAAAACCTCCTTTAATTAAAAAAAGAGTTGAAGAAACAATCGAGTCTGGTCATCGATTTAAGTGCTACAAAAATATATTGTTAAAATAAAAAAATAGTTTTTTTTTTCTATTATTGTTGATAGTCTATCAAAAATACACCAGAAATTATTTTTACTAAAAAGTGTGTATAACATTAAAATTGATTGAATTAATTAAATTAAATGACTATATAATACATATAATTATTATAGTCATATGTTTTAATAATCTAGGTTCATATTCTAACTTAAAAGGTTTGGCTAAGATAAACAATTTAATATATGTAATAAAGATTTAGGTTCAGTTTCTTTTTTTATAAGAGGGGAGGGGCACCCCAACGGAAATTATTAACTTTGAATTTAAAAGAAATATTTCTGATGAGTAAATGTTATTTGGATAGGATGCAAGAAAAATACAAAATTGGAGATTATTAATTTTTAGTCTGGACGCAAAACTATGACAATGCTTTTTAACACTAACTCTTCGATTTAATTTGGATGGTTAGAATACATTTTCTAATAAATTTACAATATTACTAGTTTCCATATATAGTTCATAATATAACGCATTGTCTTTCATATATACATATAGTTTTTATAAGATAAATTTATAAAATAATATAATTAATATTCTTACATTTAATCAGAATTTATTATTTTTAATAATTACAATAACTGCTCGTTGTTATATAGATTGATATTTTTCAAGGAGGAAATAAAATTCTATAATTCTTGTATAACTTTTTTTCATTTGTGCCCATATACACTTAAAACATTTTAAATAAATAATTAGGGAGAAAAAAGGAAGTTGATATGGAATCAGTCCAATAAGAGGTCCATCACACAGCTCAAGTGTAAGATAATGATACTAGTAGGGCATGGAAAGGGAGCAACCAGCCCCCTAACAAGGGTCGTGAGGCATCAAAGGACATCAAGCCAGCCCCTAAATTTGATGTTAACACTAAGCCAACGACTCAAAGTGACCTCAAATCAAAGAAAGTGCAATGCTTCAAGTGTTTGGGGTATGGGCATATATCTTCCCAATGTCCAAACAAGCAAACCATGGCAATTTGAGGTGGTGAAGTGGTCTTTGAGAGTGATGAAGAATCCGAACCTGGTGAGGAGGATTACCTAGACATGCCTGAGTTGGAGGATTGTGATGATGTACAATTGGGTGAGGTTAGTAATGTACTTGTAACCTTTAGAGCTCTTAATTTACAACCTGTTGATGATGATGTTCAAAGGGAAAACATATTCCATACTACATGTAAAGTACAAAACCATGATGCTAATTGTAGTTTAATCATTGATGGGGGTAGTTGTACTAATGTAGCAAGTGCTATGATAGTTGATAAACTTAAGATTCCTACTATTAAGCACCTTAAGCCATACACCTTGTCATGACTCAATGATCAAAGTGGAATTAGAGTTACTAAGCAAGTACGGGTTGCATTTAGTATAAAGAAGTATCATGATGAGGTACTATGTGATGTTGTTCCTATGCATGCATGTCATATGTTGCTAGGTAGACCATGGTTATATGATAGATTTGTAATTCATAATAGTCGAACCAATGCTTATTCTCTTGTAATGGATGGAAAATCGTATGTTTTGGCACCATTAAGTCCTAAAAAAGTTTGTGAATTACAAAAAGTTGTAAAGGACCGAATGGAAGCATATGAGAAAGAAAAAAAGAAAGTGTGAGAGTGCATATGAAAAAGAAAAGGTGCACAAGGAAAAGGGAAGTTGTGTGGAAAATAATGAGGGGCGAGAGCAAAGAGTGGTAAAAGGAGAGTTTAGTGAGGGTTTGCGCAAGAATGAGAGCAAAAGAACGAGTAAGGCGCAAGAAAAAGGGGAGGCAAGTGAGAGAAAAGTGAGTTTTCTAGTTAGAGAGCGAGACATGAGAAAGGCTTTGAGTGAAAATAGGCAAGTACTTGTACTTATGTACAAGGAAACTTTATTTAACACTAATAATCTTAACTCTTCTCTTCCTAGTGTGTTTGTAAGTATTTTACAGGAATATGACGATGTGTTTCCCGAGGAGTTACCTAGTGGGTTGCCACCACTAAGAGGGATAGAGCACCAAATTGACTTTGTGCCGGGGTCATCCATTCCAAATAGACCAGCCTATAGAGTCAATCCCGAGGAGACCAAAGAGTTGCAACGCCAAGTTGAGGAACTACTAAGTAAAGGTTATGTTAGAAAAAGTCTTAGCCTATATGCTGTTCCTGTTTTGTTAGTCCCTAAGAAAGATGGGTCTTGGCGTATGTATGTTGATTGTCGTGCAATTAACAAGATTACCATTAAATATCGTCATCCTATTCCTAGGTTAGATGATATGTTAGATGAATTGCATGGAAGTGTTATCTTTACTAAAATTGATTTGAGAAGTGGCTATCACCAAATTAGAATGAATATAGGTGATGAGTGGAAAACAGCATTCAAAACTAAATTTGGTTTGTACGAGTGGTTGGTCATGCCGTTTGGCTTAACTAACGCACCAAGTACTTTTATGAGGCTAATGAACCATGTTTTACGTGCATATATTGGAAAATTTGTGGTAGTATACTTTGATGATATTTTGATTTATAGTAAGAGCTTGAGTGAGCATGTTGAACATGTTCGGATGGTGTTGATGATCTTGCGTGAGAATTCTTTATATGCTAACCTTGCTAAGTGTGACTTTTGCACAAACAAACTTGTGTTTCTTGGTTTTGTTGTTAGAGCAAATGGAATTCAGGTTGATGAAGACAAGGTGAAAGCAATTAAGGAATGGCCAACACCAAAGAATGTTAGTGATGTAAGGAGCTTTCATGGGCTTGCAAGCTTCTATAGGAGGTTTGTCAAGGACTTCAGTACCCTTGTCGCACCACTCAACGAGTTTGTAAAGAAGAACGTGAAATTTCATTGGGGAGAACAACAAGAAAAAGCATTTAATATGCTAAAGGACAAACTTACTTCATCTCCTATTCATTCACTTCCGGATTTTTCCAAAACTTTTGAAATTGATTGTGATGCTTCTGGGTAGGTATTGGAGCTATTTTAATGCAAGATGTGAAGGCAATAGCCTATTTTAGTGAAAAGTTGAATGGAGCTAGCTTGAAGTATCCAACTTATGACAAGGAATTGTATGCTCTTGTGCGTGCACTTAATGTTTGGCAGCATTATTTGTTACCTAAGGAGTTTGTGATTCACACGGATCATGAAGTATTGAAGCACTTGAAGGGACAGAACAAGTTGAATAAGCGCCATGCTAAATGGAGTGAATTCATTGAAGTGTTTCCCTATGTCATTAAGTACAAGCAAGGTAAAGAAAATGTATGTAACACCCGGAATTTTTTTTATATATTTAATAATGAGTTTTTTATTTAAGTTAATTTTAGCTTTATTTTTAATGGGTTTAATTTGAAATGATTTAATGAAAAATTTAATATTAATCAAATAAATGAGTTATTTTCTATACCCAATTAGTTTGAAATTTTAAGAAATTATTCAAGTAAATTATTTGAGAAATGATTATATTTTGGTTATTCAAAATTTTTCCAAATGCATATTTATATAAGTAAAATTATATATTGGAAAATTATGGTAGAATTGTAAAGGATGTGTTTATAAAAGAATTTTGGGAAAATTGATTATTTAATTTAATTGTGTGTTAGGACTAAATTGAAAATTTATTTTGGAATAAGGATTGAAAGTATAATGTTATTTTTATGGGGTTTTAATGGAAATTTGTGAGTTTGGTATTTTCGTGAAATAAATATGCTCGTGGGTATTTTTGTAATTGTGTATTTTCAATAATTCGGATTTGGCCCAAATTAAATAGCTAGGGGCTTAATTGAAAGGCTAAAAAGAAGTTTGGGGGTCAAATTGGAATTCTGCAGGATGAAATTGTAAGTAATTAAGAAAGTTGAGGGACCAAGTTGTAATAAGGAAAAGTTTGGGGGCCTAATGTCGAGTATTGAAAGGAAAGAAAATCGGGAAGAGGAAGAGGAAGAAAGGGAGGAGAGAGAGGCATCGGCGTCCATGGTGGATGACGGAGGTTGAGCCGAGGGCGCTGACGCCGGAGCGCACGCCAGCGAGCCCGATGGTGGCGCGGAGGCACCGGCGGCCGAATCGCGACGGTGGCAGCGTCGTTCGGCTTCCGGTGGCCTTCCTACCGATCTCGGTGGCGATCAACTCCCCTGGAGAGCTTCCTTTGGCGGCCGGCTTTTGGTGGACCGGAGGAGAGAGTTCACAAGTGGAGGCAGCCCGTTTTTGGGCTTTTCCGTGAGTTCCGGAGGATGGATGATCGGAGGATGTATCCCGACTCTCCTCACCAAGCTTCGCGATGGCACCGGTTTCGTGGGCGATCGGGCTTCGTTGGCAAATCGACGGTCGAGATCGTCCGCAATCTCTCCCGGACGATCGGGTGTCGGATCGGAAAATCGGAAGTAGGGATCGCCATCGGCCGTCAGGAGTCCGATGGTGTGTTCGGATCGTCGATCGGACTCCTAGAGGCGAAGTCGACCGAGCGACCGAGCGCCCTTAATTTTCTTTAGCCCGTTAATTTTAGAAATTCTTGGTTTAATTGTGTCTATTGGATTATTTTGAGTATTTGATGATTTTTGTGAGTCAAAAATAATTGTCTGTCAATTTGCCTGCCTTGTATTTTGTGCTGTGTGGCGGAGTCGGGAAATAGTGAAGTTTGGGGACCCGACTCCCGTTGTTTAAATTGTTGGATATTTGGAGTGTTTTTCCGGCAGTCCCGGACCCGCTTTTACGGGGGTAATGTTCGTGTTGTAGGGGAGGTTCTCACGGGATTTTCTAGAATTCTCCCGAGTCGAGATTCTTAGACAACGTGAGTCTAGACCTAGGATTAATGATCGATTGTTTCAGCGTTTTGATAAATTGTTTTCCGTGATTAGATTGTCAGTTCGTTCGGCTCGCTCCTACCGAGGCACCGGAGCAGAGCTAGGAGGTCGCCAAACCAGTGAGTTAAAGTCATTTAATCTTTGCGCTATTGCTAGTCTGATTTTAATATGCTATTTAGAATTTGTGCTTAATATGATTATTAGTATCGCAAAATAAATGATTTCACTTAATTATTAATATTTGAAATAATATAAATATTATTATTAGTATGTTATAATAATTCCAAATATTATCAGTTTTCCACCTGAGTTGCCTGATGTTTTACTCTTAATTGTTAATCATTAATTTGATATGGTTGAATGACTTCATTATACAATGATATTTATTATATGTGATGATTGCGAATTGGGAAATGTGGCTTGTAGAACATGCCGCCTGATGGGTTACATCAGGACCGCGTGCGCACCGGTAATGATCATGGACATGTAATAAGATTTTCATGGGTTTGCCCTGGTCGAGCATGGCTCTCTGGGCTGATTTGTGTAAATTGCCGGAGGTAAGGTCCCTGGTCGAGCATTGCTCTCGGGACGCCGGCTTATTTGGATACTTAAGTGACCAGACTGGAGGTAAGATCCCTGGTCGAGCATTGCTCTCGAGGCGCCAGTCTTATTGGATTAAGAGAGCCGAATGACTACTAGATTTCTTATTTGGATATTTAAGTGACCAGACTGGAGGTAAGGTCCCTGGTCGAGCATTGCTCTCGAGCGATCTTATTGGATTAAGAGAGCCGAATGGCTACTAGATTTTGGGGTTTAGGGTTCTACCGAGCCACTCGTCCCGTAAAAGTAAAAATATATTTTTATTTATTCATTTATTTATTTATTATGGTATTTGATTATAATGTGATTTGTATTTACGTGCATGGTTGATATTTTGATTCGAATGATTAATATTTTATGTGAAGGAAATAGTAGGGTATGATTATAGTATGGTTTGATATACTGATTTGAATAATCTATGTTTTCTGAGAAGAAGCAATAGTCCCTAGATTATTTGATTTTAACTCACTCTCGAGACTGACAGTCTCATTTTTACTGTTTTTCAGATTCGTGACTGTTAGTTCTCCTGCGACTCTTATTCAGTAACCCGACTCCTTCATCATCGGGTGATGTATTTGATTTGGTATGTAAATTGGTAAATCTTAGATTCTCCGCAGTAGTAAATAGTAGATGTATCAGTTGTAAATTTTCTGAGCTTCGGGTCTCGCCTAGTTTTTCTGGTAGACCGAAGTAATTTTGTAAAGTGTAACTATTAAGATAAATTGTGGCTTTAATAATATTAATTTGAGATGAGATTTGTTTAAATCAGTGAGTGTCAGGCTTACTACGGGTTTCGGTGGCCTTAAGCCTACCCATTCCTAGTCTTCGTCGTGACAATGTAGTTGCCGATGCACTATCTAGAAGGTATGTTTTACTTGCTTCTTTAGAAATAAAATTGCTTGGTTTTGAGTATATCAAAGACTTGTATGTTGATGACCACGATTTTGGTTCTATTTTTCATGCTTGTGAATATGGTGCTATTGATAAATTTTATAGACATGATGAATTTTTGTTCAAAGAAAAAAGTCTATGCATTCCTATGTGTTCTATGCGTAAATTGCTTGTGAGAGAGTCACATGAAGGTGGTTTGATGGGACACTTTGGTGTTCAAAAGACTTTAGATGTTTTGCATGATCATTTCTATTGGCCTAAGATGAAATCTGATGTGAATAGATTATGTGCTAACTGTATTGTATGCAAGCAAGCTAAGTCTAAATCACAACCTAATGGGTTGTACATGCCTTTGCCCATACCTAATTCTCCTTAGATTGACATATCTATGGATTTTGTGCTTGGATTACCTAGGTCTAAGCATGGGCATGATAGTATTTTTGTTGTGGTGGATGGGTTTTCAAAGATGTCACACTTTATTGCATGTAGGAAAACCGATGATGCACAACATGTTGCTGAATTGTTTTTTAGAGAAATTGTATGTTTACATGGTATGCCTAGAACTATTGTTAGTGATAGGAACACCAAGTTTTTGAGCTATTTTTGGAAGACCTTATGGGGTAAATTAGGAACTAAATTATTTTTTTCTACTACATGTCATCCCCAAACTGATGGTCCAACTGAGGTAGTGAATACATCTTTGTCACAATTACTTAGGACCATGGTTAAACGAAACTTGAGAATATAGGAAAATTGTTTGCCACATGTTAAATTTGCATATAATCATAGTATGCATTCTTCTACTCAATTTTACCCATTTGAGATTGTTTATGACTTTATTCCTTTGAGTCCTTTAGATTTGATTGCTTTACCTTTGAGTGAACAAGTGAATTTAGATGGCGTAAAGAAGGCTGAATTTGTGTTAAAGTTGCATGAACAAGTGCGTGCAAACTTGGAAAGACGCAATGAACAAATCACCAAACAACGCAATAAGGGTCGCAAAAGGAGGCTATTTGAAGTTTGTGATTGGGTTTGGGTGCACTTCAGGAATGAAAGGTTTCCTAACCAAAGGAAATCAAAGTTGATGCCACGTGGTGATGGTCCATTTGAAGTATAGAGCGCATCAACGATAATGCATACAAAGTTGACTTACCTGGTGAGTATAATGTTAATGCTACTTTTAATGTTGCTGATTTGTCTCCTTTTGATTTTGATGAAGGCGTTGATTCGAGGTCGAATCCTTTCAAAGAGGG
Organism: Ricinus communis; assembly: GCF_019578655.1. NCBI lineage: Eukaryota > Viridiplantae > Streptophyta > Magnoliopsida > Malpighiales > Euphorbiaceae > Ricinus > Ricinus communis. The sequence continues at coordinate 13,666,353 of NC_063256.1, read as the reverse complement.
GGGGAATGATGAAACCAAGGATGCATCTAAGTCAACTAGTATGGATCCACTAGCCTATGGAGGACTAATAATACGAGCAAGGAGTAAGAAGTTCAAGCAAGCCTTAAATTCTTACTTGGAGCATGTTTTGAAGATGGCTAATGATGGTGCTTTTGATGATTTTGATGATGATAACAATGCCTTGAAAAGATAGTGACATCAATTGCTATTAATGAGCAAAGGGGGCAGAAGCTCAACTTCCATAAGGCGTGACCACGCCTACAAGAAAAGAGCTTCGAATTTTTCAAGAAAACATTCGTAATGGACCCGTTTTTAGTTAATTTCGTCTATTTTTGGAAGTATTGGATAAAGAGAACTTCCTCCCATGAATTTAGGATTTTAATTAGGGTTAGATTACTCTTTATCTTATCCTTCCTTATAGGGATAAGATTAGCCACATATTAGGAGTCTTTTAGGGTTTGATTTTGATTCCTTATCTCTTAGTCCTTTTAGGGTTTAGAATCATTTCAAAACTCTATAAATAGAGCTATATATTTCGACTAAGACAATAAGATCAATATATATTTCTGAATGAAGTTTTATTTGAGTTGTTAACTCTTATTCCTTAAGGTGCTCCTTATTGAATTTCTTGAGATTAAATTAACTTGTTTGATTTAGTTTCACATCTACATGTATGATCAATCAATTAACTTTTTATTAGTTTCTTGGGTTGTTTGAACATTCTTCATCTATTTAAACTAAATAGCTTAGTAGTTCTATTACTAAGTTTGTTAGTTCCATAATCAATTGCAAACTTTTAAGTTAGATTTTGGGGCGACAATTCGAACTTATTGTTAAGGGTGCTTCCTCATAAATAGGGAGAGCATTTATCAGTTTGAGTTTCTCACTATTGCTCATCTTGGTGTTTGAACGTATCCGGTTCGAGTTCGTATCACATAATCGAGGCAATAAGAGCTGAAATGGATACGAGTAACCAAGCAACCATAAGATTGCATCTAATCCAAGGAAAATACAAAGAACTTTTTGGTGTTGGCTTTTCTATGCTTCCATCAAGAGAGCCCTGTTTGTTCTTGATGGAAACAGCAAGAAGGAACGATCAATTCCATGAAGCAAAATTCATTAAAGGTTAGCTCAGGAAAGATAATGACTGAGCTATGAATCTCAGTGTGATGAAGGTAAAAATGTGATGATGGATCTTCGATAAGAATCCACCATTGATAAGCTTGAATAGAAGAAGAAAGCTCAAGAAGAGAAATAACCGTCTTTTACCAAAGCGCTAAACAAGAAGCAAGAGAATAACCACCAAGAGAATCTTGATCTTATCCTAATGCTCTAATACCATATTATTGAGAGAATTTACAAGTGAATTCGATGATTCATTAATGAATAATAATTCAGCTTATATACAAAGTAAGAGAGAAAAAGGACAAAGGGTCAATTTGTCCTCTGAACTTATGTCCAATGATCAAATATACTTAATATAATTTTCTTTTCAACAAATAATCTCCTAAACTTGTATCCAATGGTCAAATACATATAATTTAATTTTTTTAAATGAATTAACAATAAATTTTTAGGTTTTAACTAAATTATAAAAATTAAAAATAATATTTATTTTATTAATTTACTAATACATAGCATGTTTGAAAAAATTTAAAATTCGAATTTTATTGACTCAAAAATGATAAGTTATGGACCTATTTGTTAAGCAAATTAAAATTTGATGTATCTAATACTTGTCATTTTTGAATCAATTAAATTCAAATTTTAAATTTTTCCAAATACATTCTTATATAATGCGTCAATAAATATTATATCAGTAAATTAATAAAATAAATATTATTTTTAATAATTATAGTTTAATTAAAATTTAACAATTTAATATTGATTTTTTTTAAGTTTTAAATTGGATGTCTTTAACCATTTGATACAAGTTTAGAAGGCTATTTAATGAAAAGTTAAAATTTGATTTATTTAACTATTGAACATAAGTTTATAGGACTATTTGCTGAAAAAATTTGATGACAAAGCTCATTATTAAGCACCTAAACTTTTCTGTTTTATTTTATTGAGCCATTGATTTTTTAATTTATTTTATTGAGCTTTTGCACTTTTATTTTTTATTTTATTAAAGATTTCTTATACATATTTCATGAGATTTTCGTTTATTTTATTAAGCTCTTATATTTTTATTTTTACTTTGATTAATATATAAGTAAAAAATAAAAATATAAAGATTTATTGAAACGAAATAAAAATTGAATCACTGAATAAAATAAAATTGAAAAAAATTGAAAGTTTAAATATATATTTTATTAAATTTAAATTGAATGTGTTTAATTTTTAGACTTTGTGGACAAATTGACTTACTTGTCCGAGAAAAAGGAATTAATCAACAATCACTAACTAATCAAGCCAGCTCGGCATAGCAAATAAATATGATTGGTCGCCTAAATAACCAATTCTGACTAGTGTAAAACTAACTAAAATGAGCAATAATCCTATGCTCACAGCCGCAACATACCAGCTCCAGTCTTAGCCTTCACAATTCAACACTATTTCCAACAATCATTGTAAAATGGACTGCCACAATTGTTAAATACGATACAAATAAATACATAAATAAACGAATAAGGATTCAAATCAAACCCACTCATGGATGAGGCAATGATATTTCATGAGAGGCTCTAATTCCCAATAATAACAATAATTGGTCATAAAATATTAGAATTAGTGGGGCCTCTTTTAATGGATGGCTGCCATCCTTGATGTACGGTTGTGATCATCCTTGGTGTACGGTTGTGATCATCCTTGGTGTTATTGTACAGAGGTTTCTTGCAAAGTTGGGAGGTGTATGAAGGATTCTATTTGCCATGACCCACCAAATTAAAAGAGATACTTTTCTTGTCGATTACAAAGCTCTCCAATCCAATCAAAAAGGCCCAATGAAGTGTGTACTATACACTCTTTTCTTTTTTATATATGTTTCATTATTTGGCAAGAAACTAAAAGAATCCAAGATTCCAATTCAACCCCTTCCTAGTCAAGGCTCCACCAAAAGTTTGAAGATATTTCTTTTTTCTTCTTTTATTAATTGTTAAAAATAATATCTTATTTTAATTAGTTCTGTTTTCGATTAACACTTTCAATCTACTTCTATATTTTTCAGAGATAAAAGAATTTATAATATGTGTTAATGATTTTGACGCATGAATGTAATAATTTTGATATATCAATTATTTTGATGCGTAAAATATAATATTAGTATATAATTTTTATATTTATCAGATAATTAATTTATTAATTCATAAATTTTTCATCTAATTAACTAATAATTTAAATTCTTAAAACTAAAATTTTAATTATATTTAAAAATTATAATAATTAATAAATTTAATTTTTTAATTATACTGATTTTTATTTGTAAGAAATAACATATTAATGGTATTTTTAACATAATCTTTATTTTATACTTATTGTACTAATGAAATTAAAAAATATTAAGATTCACACTTAAGAGCTTATGAAATTTTTATTATTTTCTAAAAACATGGCAAATAATTCAAAGATATTAGAAACTTTATTAAATTTTTTTCACTAAATTATTTGACCTATTTTCTTATAACTAAAATAATAACAACCTGTAACAACGATAAATTTTTTGCAAGAGACTAAAATGGTTTATAATAAAAAAATATAAAACTTAAATATAATATAATTTAAAATAAAATTAATTAAAACATAATACGTATTTTACAATTTCAATAAAAGAAGGACTAAATTACAGTATTCTCAGAGTTTCATTAAGTGAGAGCTCAATCAGTAAGCTCTCATTCAGTACTTCAGTTCACTGTGCGTTCCATTTGTGGGAGTGAGGAGTTCATAAATTAGCCTCTCTAAAAAGCCTCTACTAACCAGGATTTTAATATCAACACCCAATGGATCCATGGACGAAGTATCAATTTGCCTAATAAATTTATGTCTAAGAATTAAATATTTTTATTTAAAATTTTTCTGTATATAGCTCATAAATTTATGTTTAAGGATTAAATACATTTAATTTAAATTTTTTCAGCAAATAACTATTAAATTTGTGTCCAATAGTTAAATACATCCAATATTAAAATAATATTTATTTTATTAATTTAATGATATAATATTTAATGATGTGGTATACAAGAGCGTATTTGGTAAAATTTAAAATTCAAACTTTATTGACTAAAAAATAATAAGTTATAAGTCTATTTATTAAGAAAATTGAAATTTGTCTTATTTAATCCTTAAAAATTTCTAAAATTTCACTTATTTAATACTTGTTATTTTTTAATCAATTAAATTCAAATTTTACATTTTGCCACATATGTTCTTGTCTAGCGCATCACTAGATATTATATTAGTAAATTAATGTAATAAAATATTATTTTAAATTTTAATAATTTTTTAAAACTTAAAAATCTAATATTATTTTACTTTAAAAAAAATTAAATTAGATATATTTAATCCATGGACATAAGTTTAGAAAGCTATTTGCTAAAAAAAATTAAATTGGATAGATTTGATCATTAGATATAAGTTCAGGAAACTATTTCTTAAAAAAATATAAAATAAATGTATCTGATCTATAGACATAAATCTATAGGCCAAATTGACCCATGGATCCACAACCACTGCTTCTCAATCAGAGAAACTTAAGATTTAGCTATTGATGCTCCGCCATTAAACAGTTCTAAATAGCACTTTAAAAATGTTCTTAAATATATCATATTGATATAAAAGAATGAGTCTTGAATATATATTAGAAAGAATAATTAAATATAAAGATTTTTCAGAAAAATACAAAGCAACCTACTAACTTTAAAATCACATTTAAAAGAAGAAAAAAGAACAAGTTACGAAAATACAAAAGCATCTAACTTCATTTACTCTTCTTTTTTTTCTAATTTTTATTTCAATACTTTACCAAAGATAAAGTTGCCTCTTTTCCAACCCTATTTCTCACTTTTCTTTCCTCAAATTATCTTATCCTACTCTTCTTTATTGAAGATATCATGGCCCCTTTTTATATATATATCCTTGAAAAGGAGTTGTACTTGAATAGCAAAACAAGAGAGAAAGATGGAAGTTGAATGTTAGAAAATTCTTGGACAGCAACCATATGAAGAGAAACTATTTAGGGAGAAAACATACAAAGAAAAAGAGAAATGTAATGGACCAAATTGTTTGGCATTGACCAATTAGTGGGGGTAATTGAAAAAAGAAAGAAACACTAAGGAAAAGAAAAAGAAGGGAGGTTGGAGAGAAAGTGTGGTGGAAAAAACTGAATGGCAGGGAAGAGAGGATGTGGAAAATATGAATGGAGATTGAGAAACAAATTAAACTAAGAAGAAATTAAGTTTGGGGACAGATTCAGAGAAAATTATGTTAATGGAGTAATATAAGTTTATGAATTTTAAATTTTAAGAAAAAAGTGTGGGAAAAATGTATATAATAACCTAGCAAAATATTATTTTCGCTATATGTAAATTCAAAGGGTTCTCCATTTTCTCCATGCTAGAACGCTAGATCCATCATGTTTACAATTACGTTTTTCTTTTTTTTTGTAAAAACATATATTTTTTATTTACACTAAATTAAACTATAATATTTTAGTAGGCAAAATTTATTTTTAAGCTTTTAAAGTTTTAAATTTTATTTTAGTGAGTTTTTAATTTTATTTTATTTATTGAGTTTTTATATTTTAAATTTTGGTGAAAATAAATTTAAATACAAACAAATAAAAATATATGGATTCAACATAATAAAATAAAAACTTAAGTGTCCAATAAAATAAAACTAAAAAGTTAAGAATATAACGATGAATTTTGCCTTTTATATATTGAATAGTAAAAAATATATCTATTAACTGGATATTTGGTTCAGAGATTTGATGCAGCTGATAGCTGTTTCTCACTAAACGGCTATATTAAAACATTTGGTAAAAATTTAAGAAACATCAGCTCATAATTGATTTAGTTCCAATCAACTGTCGATAGTATCAGCGTTATTTTAGAGCTTTTTCTTATCAGTTGATAGCTGATTTAATTTTTTTATTTATTTGGACACTATTATCTTTATTAAAATTTATTAATAATAATTTACTATAAGTTGATCTAATATAATTATATTTTTATATTTTATAATATATAATATTATTATTTTAAAATTATTTTTAATAGTTAAATAATTATAATATTTATAATTATGATATTTAAAATTAGAAATTTTTATTAACAGAATTCAAATTTAAATTTTTACTTTTAAAATAATTTTAATAAATTTTTTAATAATAAATACAATTGAACTAAAAAAATTAACTATAATATTTGTAATTATTATAAGTTAGTTTTATTAATTTGTATCATCGAATATAATATAATAAAATTATATTTAACAATAAATTATACCTTAAATGGTCATTTAACATATTAACATTAACCGCCACATCTCTTATGGCAGAAATACTAAGGAATGAATTTTGTTTTGCATTAATGTAGCTAGTGAAGTATAGTATTTTATTTTAGTAAAAACTAATTTTAATAATTAAATTAAAATTATTAATAGTGCACTTTGTGTGTATATACATTTATAATATTGATTATGTATTTTTCGAATATGCTTAGTGAATACATAACACCATAAACTTTGCACATTTTGTCATTTAAGACTCTGAATTTTTCATTTAACTACATAAGCTATGTTTTAGCATTGAGATTGGAAAAATATTTTTTAATTTTTTTTTCTAAATTTTAAGAATTATTTTTGTAAAAAGTATATGAATTAATGTTTTTTTCTTAAAAATGGGTTTGAGAAAAATAATTTATAAAAAATTAAAAATCTAATAAATTAAATTAAAAAAATTTAAATCTACTTTTTAAACAACCAGTAATTCTTTAGATATTTGAATTATCTGAATTTTACAAATACTTATTTACTAATCTGTTACTGTGCCTAAAAATCACACCAATTTAGCACGTGAACCGAATACTCAAACCACCTATAAATATCTTAAGAGTCTTTATAATTTGTCTAATTTTAAAATGTTCTTGATTTTATAAAACATTCTTTTAAACTCCATGATATCTATGATATATCTTCCTGACTCCTATATAATAATTATTATTATTAACTTTGGGAACTTGATTTAGCTAGTTTTTTTAATTTAAAAAGTTACATATATAATATTAATAGTATACATATTTGGACACCTGAATTTATGTCATTTATTCTCTTTAATACCACAATTTTCTATTTAATATCACATACACTTGAGTTATGTTTTTGTAACTTATTAAACACCTTTAATTTTTAACTCAATCTAATAAACACTTAAACTCCATTTATAATAACAACATTTAAACACCTATGTAAATGAATATAAACATGTTGAATAAAATAACATGTCAAAATATTTAAATATTATAAAAAAAGTAAATTGAGATGTATATCACATTACATTAAAAATTAAAAAGTATTAAAACGACTAAATAATTAAAGTTCAAATATTCAGATATGAGTTTTGGTCTATAATATTTTAATAATAAATAAAAATTAGTGATATATGGTGAAGTTTTAATTTAATTATATGCTCATATTTGAATATACCTTTTAAATATTTAATAGGAGTAAAAAAAATGTTTAATAAAAATTATAAAAAAATTTAAAACAATTAATAGGTCTAAAGGAAATTTAATAAAAATTATGAAAGTTTATATAGTTCAAAACAATATTTTACATGAATTAGATATATTTAATTGAATATTTGAAATCTAGGGCTAGAGAATGTATGTTACTGATTTAAATGAATATTCATATGATTAAAAGAATTCAATTTAAATGTTTGAGTGGCAAAAAATAACGTTGAGGATGCCAATTAACAAGAAGTGAAAAGTTTAAGGTGCTAAAAATGCATTAAGCGAAACAAATATTACATGAACATCAAATGTTATGTCCTAAAGACCAATCCATTATTTGATCCTGAAGACTAAATTTTTTCCAATTTCTGGTGGCATTGGGTGGAAAGAAATGCAAATCCACCCTTATGGGTCAAATTAAAATTGATACTTGCATGCAATTGCTCAAATCAAAGCCCCATTTGATGCTTTTTTTTAGTATTTTCATATTTTTTTAAAAGAAATATAAATATTTTATTAATAAAAATTAATAAATATATTTTAATATAAAGATATAAATAAATATTACCAGAAATATATGTAAAAAATCTATTGTCTACCAATCATCAATTAATTGATAGGGCAGTAGGCTACAATTCTGCAGAAAAAATGTTCCACTCGATATAAGTAAATCGCGTATTAACTTTATAGATATTTTTAAAAATTTGATTATTTGAATATTAAACTGAATATTTTATTTCTTTTTATCACTCCCATTAAAGGAGAACTCAACAAGTACACAAGAGAATTTAACACTCGATAACGGAAGACCATAAAACTCCTATAAAAAAGAAAACTTAACACTTCTATAATATAGGACATAGAACTCCTACAAGAACACCCTAATACTAGTTATTAAAATTAATTGATATAAAAAAAAAACTACCGCCAAATTTAAAAGTTATCTACGACGAAGTAAAAGATAAAATTTTAATAAAGAATAGAAAAAATGAGAGAGATACGGCTAGATTTATCTATAATTTTATATTTCTCTTTAGATCAGCAATGAAGTTAAATTTACTTATTTATGTGCATAAGATAAAATTATATAGATTGCTTTTCTTATTCTTTTATTTTATTATAAAAGAAATACTTAATTCTATATTTTATTTTGTAGAATTTTGATACCCTATTCTTTTAGATGGGTATATTTTTCTATATAAATTCAATCTATTTAGGTATTAAACTAAATTTTCTATTTTAATCTTTTTATATTGAAATCGGCATAGTATTAATTAATTATAAATCAGTTAAATTAAAATAAAATAAATTTTAATATACTTTAATTTTATTCGCTTTAATAGAAATTAGACCAACAATTTTAACTTGATTTTAAATTTAATAAAATAAAATTCAGACTAGTAAGGTCTTTCTTAGGTGATCTAATCCTGACTACTTATTTAAAAATTTACAAACTAAATTTAGAAAGAGAACGAATTTCGATTAACAAGAAAATGAAGCATTTTCTTTGCGAACCAACAAGGCTAACTCTCTTGGGTATTTTTATTTTGTTCTTCTTCTGTAGAAGCAAGCATTAGATACTTTGCGTCAAAGCACCCAAAAATAAAATAAAAAACAAAGAAATTCTTTAATTTCTTACAAAAGCATTACCTCCCAAACACGTACACAAAATAAATTAAAGTCTTAATGTACTTGCAAACAAAAATCTTTCCATACCCAAGAAAATAAATTAATAAAACCATCCAATAAATTTAATCCATTACACCTCTCTTCTTCTTCTCTCTTGAAGTGCAGTGTAAGCCAACAAACGCATCACCAAATCATTTCTCTCTCTCTCTCTTTTCTCAAAGAAACAAACTTCAACATCAATGGAGTAAAGTAAAGCAAGCACCTTTAGTACCCTTGCGTGCCGGAAACCAAATGAAAGCGAACAAACAAAACCCAAATCATTAATTTCGATCAATCAATAAAAACAATTAAACACCCTTTTCTGGGTAAGCTGATAAAAATAGTGATACAGTGCGAGTAGAGTGAGAAGAGACGATTTTTCTTTTTGTATTTTAAGGAATTGGGTATTGTTTGTTTTTGCTTTTCTGGTCTTTTGTTGAGTGGGTTTTATATGATCTTTATGAGTAGTAGTCAATCTGGGAAAGGCAAGTGCGTATTTGTTGGACGGGAGGATATTCGATTGTATCAATGAGATCACTGCGGCTCTTGCTTTCGCTAGGATGAGCGATTCTTCTGCTTATAAAGTTGAAACAACTTCTCGTCTTGCTCAATGGAGAATAGACAATCTCTCTTCTTGTACTTATCGCAAATCCGACCCTTTCAAGATCGGCAAGTGGAATTGGTTTGCTTCTTTCCTTTTCTTGTTTTATTTCTCTAATGGATATGATGTTTTTGAAAGTTACCCCCTCAATCTTCTTGATTTTCATCTCACATAGCTCCTATAAATATTGCTTCTTTCTTTTTATGTTTGTTAAAATTAGATGTTTTGGCCATAAGTAGCTGTAATTTTTTATACTGGGGTAGTGGATATGTAGTGAAAAGTTTGATGCTTTGTTTGTTTGTTTGCTGATAAATTTTGTTTTCTATTTTTTAAAAGAGAACTAAGAAAATAAAGTACCCACTGAGCTCTGTACTAATTTTTGTTTGTGAAGAAAAGTTATTTTCTTTCTTCCTCTTTGATCTGTCAATTGATATAAGCTTGATTTTACTGTACTTATTTGAACTGAAGGCATTTATCGGTGGAGAAGAACAGGGTGCTATCTGTTAAACTGTATCCGGAGATATCAAACCTGACTAGAGACAATCCTCCTATTGCATCATTCATTGTTCGAGTTGTTTCCTCTGCAGGTGATCGCAAGGCCTTGACTCACCCAGGTAATTAGTTGAAACTAATCTACACCCTGGAAAAAAAGTGTATGTTCAGTCTGAATTGTGATGTTATTGAACTGTGACTATCAATTGCTGAACCTAAATGATACCTAATTAACTGTATGTCAAATTCCAAGCCAAAGTTGGAGCTTATTTGTTGTTCTATGACTGGCCAATCAGAGTACATTGGTTTATGGTCCTCAGAGAAATTTGTGACTGACAAAAGGTAAAGTATGCTACTTGTTGAGAACTTGCTTTTACCTTTTGAGGAAATAAAAGCTATCACATACTAATTATCTTCTGTAGATTATATAGTCTCTCAGTGCCTCTATTCAATAAGATTTTTTTTGCATGCTTGTTACTTCTTGACAAGAGGAGCAATTAACTAGCAAGGCTTTCATTTCTTAATCTTGTTTTAAGCTAATTCTGTTTTTTTAATGTGTCTGCAGAGATAACAGACAAGCAGCTCAAGAATAACGACCATTTTGTTTGGCAAGTTGAGGTTCCATTAACAGGGAAATTCATCATTGACGTTGAATTTCTTGATTTAAAAACAGCATCTCCAGACGTATGCTCCTATGTGCCATCTTGATTCTTTACCTTTAGGCTGATGTAGAAGTATGATTTGCATGATTGATGATTAACCACAATACTCTTGTTCATCTAATATTTGTTTTAGCTGTTTTACCTTTATAGGAAAGCCACCTGGTGTTTTATTCTCATTTTAATCATTTAGGAAAGTAGTGTGCTATTGGAATTAAGTAAGAAGAAGGGGTGCCTCACCTACATTTTAACAAATGTAATTTCCTTTAAATCTGCAGGGTGGAGAACCTTGCTCCATCTGGGCTGGAGGAGTCACCAAAAAACAATCAAATGCAACAGCTCTTGCATGCCTTGGTCGCATGTTAAAAGAAAGCATTCATACAGACATTACGATTTATGCTTCTGATGGAAGCATCGGAGCCCATCGTGCTGTTCTTGCTGCAAGATCACCTGTTTTCCGAAGCATGTTTGCTCACGACCTCAAAGAGAAAGAACTGTCTACGATAAATATTTCTGACATGTCACTTGAAGCTTGCCAAGCTTTTCTCAATTACATCTACGGAAGCATCCAACATGAAGAATTTCTTATTCACCGACTGGCACTTCTTCGAGCAGCTGATAAATATGATATTGACGACTTGAAAGAGGCATGCCATGAGAGTCTTTTGGAGGATATAGATACAAAGAATGTTCTCGACCGACTACAAAGTGCATCATTGTACCAGCTACCGAAACTGAAGATGAGCTGCATGATGTATCTTGTGAAATTCAGTAGGATATTTGATATTCGAGATGATTTTAATGATTTCATGCAATGTGCAGATAGGGATCTGATAGCTGAAATATTCAATGAAGTTCTCAATGCCTGGAAAGGATTCTAAATCTCTGGCAATTACAGGAAAAAGAAAGGGTGTTCAAGTTAGTTTCTAATGTACCATGTCCACAAAAGTGGGTGCTTAGAAAGATTAGCATGCATAATTGGTTTGCATCAAGATAATTCTTTTGATCCAAAGGAATTTGTTTGTTTTTTTTCTTCTTCTTCTCCTTCTTTCATGTACATACATATATTGGATTTCATGAGAGACATGCTATTCTTGTATAAGATGGCGATGTATTCATGAATGCTTGATTGATTAAAATGTAAATGATTTGTTATTTGAATTAAGATTTCAAGATTTTATGACTTCCCTGGTATATTGTTGAGGATAAATAAATATACAAGAAAAATCAAGCTACATGATCTTCCAAGTACCCAGGTTAAGAATAGCAAGTCAAGGTCCTCAAGGACTTTGATTAAACACGCACATACACAGAAGTTGCTCTCAGGTCAGCTATCAGGTTGTTCAGAGATAGGTGAGACAACTGAAATTTTCAACACACCAGTATAATCAACTTGACTCCATTCATTCCTTAGGTATAAGTCGATTGTCACAGGTGTAGTTTGATACAGTTTTTCCAAATTAGCTTTTGGTTTATTTATTTATTTAGTCAAAAGTATATTTGGAACATGCTTCTTCAAACAAAAGTTATTTTCGAAATCGTAAAAAGAAGATGAACAAATCTCCAATAAAAAAAATAGATTTAACAGTGATATTTTTCACAATTGATGTGACCAATGAGTTTTTTTTTGGTTAATATAAAAAGAGAGAGGGCGATCTTCGGGACTTGACCTTACTGGACGTAACCATATAAGTTTCTTTTTAATGTAAAATACTTGTAGAGCTATAGCTAAATTTGAGGTGGAGTCCAAGCGCATTACTGCAAACACCAACCTCAAGCTCAAATAGAAAAGATCCAACCAACACTTGATCTAAGTGATCTTTACAAGAGAGATACATACCTCAAATAACCGTCCTCCAAAAATCGAATCTAAACCATTAGGTGAACAGCTTCGGTGGTATGTGAGCCAATGACTTTGTGCATCAACTCATATGCATATGAGTTGATTAGTATAGGAGTCTGTATTTCCATAAGTAATACGTGACCATTGAGTTTGTGCATTACTCTAGGCATTCCCATCATCTCAAAAGATTAATTCCATTTTCCTTGTTAGCCATCTTAAATTTTGATGTATTTTTTAGTTACTAATTTAATAAATAATTATTAAATATAATTTTATAAAAATATTTTAAAGGAATAATTCTAGAAATTTATAGTATTAAAGTGGATTATCTTCTTAAAATGAAAGAAATATAATAATTGACTAGTTCTAATAGTATTAGAATAACTCACGTGTATTTATTTCAATTTGTATCCATCTAATATAACATTAAAATTCTTACATACAGTTTCTTAATCTCAAAAAATTAAAAAATATTATTATTTTAATTATAAAATTAAATTAATAAATATAATTAAATAAATTTTTAATATTTAATATTAATTTATAAAATTTAAAAAATAAAAACTAACTAACTATTTTTAAATATTCTTAAATTTTTTAAAAGTATAAATTTAATATATATATGTATATAAATTTAATAAAATTATTATATAATACATCATATAAGAATTAAGATAAATAAAAATAAAATATTTAGTATTTCTTTTTATAAGTACGAGAATGTGGATTCATCATACATGCATGCACCTACATTTACCGCCAATCAACAACAATTATTAGTTCCCCTGGAAATACTCATAAAGATTGAACATGATAAATTAATAAATAAATGCTTCAGTAGATGAGTAAATTTGGAATTGCATAGTCATCCAGAGCTGCCTACCTACCAAGTTTGCTCAAACTTCAAATTCAATTTCCGTACCTTCTTTTCATCACCAAATACTCTTAGGTCATACATGTTTGAATAATGTTCAATTTGGCCCTCCAACTTATTCAGAAGGACCAGTTTACAGCTTTTTAACCTTTCTTTAGGTCTATTTAATGTAAAATTTATGATCTTCGGGTCATTTAAATCCAATTGTCAAGACTGTCATAATATTTTCTCAATACAAAAATTTCATTTCTGTCTCTCTCTATTTTTTTGTTCTTTTTTCTAAGATTAACCCTCTCTCCTCTTCTCTCATCTGTCTTTCTTCTTAGGGATCCAAAAATAGTAAACTTTTATGTGTTCTTAAAGAAAAACAAACTCCATTCATTCCTTAAAAAATATAAATATCAAAGTCATCAGTACTATTTGAGTAGTTATTTTAATTTTTTTGCTACCAGCTTATTTCGATGCTGCATTTCAATTTATGTTTATATATTATATGAAAATAAGTAGAAATATATACTCTTAAATATATACATAATAATCTAAGTAATTACTTTAAAGATTCATATTCTAAATCATGTCAGTATAATTATTGCTCATTACATGTTTAATCGTTTCGATAAATTTAAAGAATTCTAATTAAATTATAGAACTTAATCAACATAATATAATTAATTAAATATTTTACTAAATTTTAAATTAAATATATAAATATTAAAATATAAAATTATTTTTTTAATCTAATAATTTAGAGTAATTTAGAGTTTGTACGGTACCACCTTGCAGATTCAGGAAAATTATTTGGGTCTAAATGGGCTAATATGACCTAGATTTTAAACAAAACAAAATGAAAAATAAGAGCAAGTGTGGGTACTGCCTGATCTACTTACATGAGAGAGAGCTGAAACCGAACCCACAAAAAGAAGACAGCCACGTCGGATACATCATCCAACAATTTTGCCTATAATGAAGTGATGAGGTCTCACTCAGGTCTGGTCTGTTTCCAATCTGCATGGAACCGCCGGACTAGCTTTAGTGATATTATTATTATTGACGTTAGTTATGGAGTAGACAAATCCTCCTAGTATAGTACCACCTCGAAGCTTGAAGAACTTCATGTTGTTTTTTAACAGGAATTCATACCAGTTGGACCTTCAAAAAACACTTTGCAGACCAACAAGAATGAAGAACCTGAGGAGTTGCTGTTGTCAATGGAATGGAACCAGTTGGCGTAAGGAATATTATTATTGGCATCAGCATCAGCATCTTTTTCAGTTTTGTACTCGAGAGACCAAACATGGGTTTTCTTGTTTAAGCGGCACGGGTTTTGAGCCTATGGTCGTATGGCCACTGGACTCCGGAGGTTAATATGTTGCAGGCCGAGGGATTGATGGCCCAATAGCTTAATTTTCACCCTTGTTTGTTATAAAAGTAGTGTTTATTTTGTCTCTTTCTTCTTAAAAAACAAAAAAAAACTTTGGAACAAAAAATAATAATAACAATAAGACATAGATAGCAACTTCTATTGGACGTGATTATACGGGCTCTTCTCCAGCTGCGGAATGTTCGTTGAGCTAGAGCTTAAGCTTGAGATGAAGCCTAAATCCATCTCCTCCGATAGCCTTGTAATTGATGGTATTGAACTAGCAGTTGTCTGGGACTCTTATTTTACATCATGGAGCTCAATGAGACGATGTTTTACTGACCGTCCAATCAATTTTTAAGTTATGAAATAAACAATAGTCTTGAATTGACGCCTTGTTAAAAGAGTGACAATATACAGGAATTAGATACTTGTAATTCTTTTTTCGAATTTTATCATAAACTTCTGAAAATCTTCTTGGAGACCCTTGGACCTTTGATTGGCATCTTCTCATTTTGAAACCCATTACTCGACTTGAACAACCTTCACAAGTTGAACTTCACCATCTCCACATGTGGACGTAAGTGTATGATATGCCTTTGGTTTACAGAACTCGTGCAATTGGTAGAAAATTGGTGATGCAAATTGGTCGCTTTATTGAATTGGATGTTCCATCCTCTAGAGAATTAGGCAGAAATTTTCCGTGCATTCAAGTTTAGAAATTGATACAAGGGAGCCGCTCTCTCATGGCATGATGCTTCAGCGTGGTCAAGGACAATCGAGTTGGATCATGTTTTGATATGAAAAACTTCCTGCTTTCTGCTTTATCTAATACTAGATAGATCCATGCGATGCTGCGGGACAAATTAATGAACATTATATAAATTCTAAATATATTTGAACATAATACTATTTAATAGTAATGTTTGATAATAAATTCAATTTGTTACATATATTGTTTGAAAAGTTTTATATTTTATCAAAACATCTCATTACGCAGCAACACAAAGATAGACGATATAGTAAATGATAGTAGCCAATTTTAATAACCTGCAAAAAGGTAGAAAAAATTTATATTAGCTACTGTAAATATTAATATTATTTATATTTATATATTGTTGTTTTACCTGATACATTATTTGCTTCATTTACTATAATTTAAGCATCACTCTTCGGGCGGACCACGCCGACTTATCTCTGTAAAGAATTTCATAAAACAATACAGCACTTAATAGATCATATTTAATCTGTAATATTGTAGAATTTTATTCTACATAATTATTCATGTGTGTATATATATATACATTCTACGGATTTTTTTTATATTAATAAATATACTACTTTTATGGGGTCATTTTCTCATATTAAATTATTAGCATTATTATAGCGTTGTTTTCTCAAATTCACAAATATATACGATACGGGGTTATTTTTTTATATCGATAAATATATCTCTTTTATAAGTTTTTTTTTATTATAAAATTAACCCATTTAAGGGGTTGTTTTCTCATACTCACAAATATACTAAAATTAATGGATTATTTTCTCCGATTGATAAATATCTCCGTATTACGGAGTTGTTTTCTCATATTAAAAAAATTTACCCCTTCTACAAGGCTGTTTTCTCAGATTCGCAATTACACTACTTTTACGGGGTTATTTTCTCACATTTATAAATATACACGTTTTACGAAATTATTTTTTTATATTGATAAATATACCACTTTTTCGGGGTCGTTTTCTCATACTAAATTATTAGCACTATTATAGAGTTGTTTTGTTAAATCCATAAACATACACGCTTTACGGAATTATTTTCTTATATCGATAAATATACTCCTATTACGCGGTTTTTTTGTCATATTATAAAATTAACCTATTTAAGGGGTTGTTTTCTCGTACTCACAAATACACCAAAATTACGGGGTTATTTTCTCCGATTGATAAATATCCCCGTATTACAGGGTTGTTTTCTCATATTAAAAAACTTACCCCTTTTACGAGGTTGTTTTCTTAGACTACTCATTATACTGCTTTTATGGGGTTGTTTCCTCATATTCATAAATATATATGTTTTACGGGGCTATTTTCTTATATTGATAAGTATACCACTTTTACGAGGCCGTTTTCTCATGTTAAATTATTAGTACTATTATGATGTTATTTTTTCAAATTCATAAATATACACGTTTTATGGAATTATTTTCTTATATCGACAAATATACCCTATTTACGGAGTTGTTTTCTCATATTATAAATAATCTATTTAAGGGATTGTTTTCTCATACTCAAAACTATACCAAAATTAAGAGATTATTTTCTCCGATTGATAAATATCCATGAATTATAGGGTTGTTTTCTCATATTAAAAAATTTACCCCTTCTACAAGGCTGTTTTATCAGATTCGCAATTACACTACTTTTACGGGATTGTGTTTTCACATTCATAAATATACACATTTTACCGGTTATTTTCTTATATTGATAAATACACCACTTTTACAGGATCGTTTTCTCATATTAAAATATTAGCACTATTATGGGGTTGTTTTATCAAATCCATAAATATACACGTTTTACGCGGTCATTTTCTTATATAAAAAAATATACCTTTTTACGGAGTTGTTTTCTCATATTATAAAATTAACTCATTTAAGGAGTTGTTTTCTCGTACTCACAAATATACCAAAATTACGAGGTTATTTTATCCGATTGATAAATATCCCCGTATTACGGGGTTGTTCTTTCATATTAAAGAACTTGCCCCTTTTATGAGGCTGTTTTCTCATACTCGCAATTACACTAGTTTTACGGAGTTGTTTTCTCATATTCATAAATATACACATTTTATGGGTTATTTTCTTATATTGATAAAAATACCGCTTTTACATGGTCGTTTTCTCATATTAAATTATTAACACAATTATGGGGTTATTTTATAAAATCTATAAATTTACACGTTTTATAGGGTTATTTTCTTATGTTGACAAATATACTACTTTTACGGGATTGTTTTCTCATATTCTAAAATTAACCTGTTTAAGGGATTGTTTTCTCATACTCACAAATATACCAAAATTACGGAGTTATTTTCTCCGATTGATAAATATCCCGTATCACGGGGTTGCTTTCTAATATTTATAAATATACCCCTCTTACGAGTTTGTTTTATCATATTAAAAAATTTACCCATTCTACGAGGCTGTTTTCTCAGACTCGCAATTACACTACTTTTACGGGGTTGTTTCCTCAGATTCATAAATATACACGGTTTACGGGGTTATTTTCTTATATTGATAAAAATACCACTTTTATGGAGTTGTTTTCTCATATTAAATCATTAGTACTATTATGGGATCGTTTTCTCAAATTCATAAATATACATATTTTATGAGATTATTTTCTTATATCGACAAATATACCCCTTTTACGGGGTTGTTTTCTCATATTATAAAATTAACCCATTTAAGGGGTTGTTTTCTCTTACTCACAAATATACTAAAATTATGGGGTTCTTGATAAATATCCCCGCATTACAGGGTTGTTTTCTCATATTAAAAAACTTACCCCCTTCTATAAGGCTATTTTCTCAGACTCGCAATTACACTATTTTTACGAGGTTATTTTCTTAGATTCGTAAATATACAAGTTTTACGGGGTTATTTTCTTATATTGATAAATATACTACTTTTATGAGGTCGTTTCATCATATTAAATTATTAGCACTATTATGGTGTTGTTTTATCAAATTCATAAATATACACGTTTTAAGGGATTATTTTCTTATATCGACAAATACCCCTTTTATGGAGTTGTTTTCTCATATTATAAAATTAATCCATTTAAGGAAGTGTTTTTTTTCTCATACTCAAAACTATACCAAAATTAAGGGATTATTTTCTCCGATTGATAAATATCCCCGAATTACAGGGTTATTTTCTCATATTAAAAGTTTTACCCCTTCTACGAGGTTGTTTTCTCAGACTCGCAATTATACTACTTTTACGGGATTGTCTTCTCATATTCATAAATATACACATTTTACGGGGTTATTTCTTATATTGATAAATATACCGCTTTTACGAGGTCATTTTCTCATATTAAATTATCAACACTATTATAGGGTTGTTTTGTAAAATTCATAAATTTACATGTTTTACGAGGTTATTTTCTATATCGACAAATATACCACTTTCACGGGGTTGTTTTCTCATACTCTAAAATTAATCGATTTAAGGGGTTGTTTTCTCATACTCACAAATATACCAAAATTACAGAGTTATTTTCTCCGATTGATAAATATCCCTGTATTACAGGTGGTTTTCTAATATTTATAAATATACCCCTCTTATGGGTTTATTTTATCATATTAAAAAATTTATCCATTCTACGAGGCTGTTTTCTCAGACTCGCAATTACACTACTTTTACGGGGTTGTTTACTCAGATTCATAAATATACACGGTTACGGGGTTATTTTCTTATATTGATAAAAGTACCACTTTTACGGGGTCGTTTTCTCATATTAAATTATTAGCACTATTATGGAGTTGTTTTCTCAAATTCATAAATATACATATTTTATGGGGTTATTTTCGACAAATATACCTCTTTTACGGGGTTGTTTTCTCATATTATAAAATTAACCCATTTAAAGGGTTGTTTTCTCATACTCACAAATATACCAAAATTACGGGGTTCTTGATAAATATCCCCGCATTACAGGGTGGTTTTCTCATATTAAAAAACTTACCTCTTCTATGAGGCTGTTTTCTCATACTCGCAATTACACTACTTTTACGGGGTTATTTTCTCAGATTAAAAAATATACAAGTTTTACGAGGTTATTTTCTTATATTGATAAATATATCACTTTTACGAGGTCATTTTCTCATATTAAATTATTAGCACTAATATGGTGTTGTTTTGTCAAATTCATAAATAAACAAGTTTTGCGGGATTATTTTCTTATATCGACAAATATACCCCTTTTACGGAGTTGTTTTCTCATATTATTAAATTAATCCATTTAAGAGATTGTTTTCTCATACTCAAAACCATACCAAAATTAAGAGATTATTTTTTCCAATTGATAAATATCCCCGAATTACGGGGTTGTTTTCTCATATTAAAAAATTTACCCCTTCTACGAGGTTGTTTTCTCAGACTCGCAATTACACTACTTTTACGGGATTATTTTCTCACATTCATAAATATACACGTTTTATGTGGTTAATTTCTTATATTGATAAACACACCACTTTTACAGGGTCGTTTTCTCGTATTAAATTATTAGCACTATTATGGAGTTGTTTTATCAAATCCATAAATATACACGTTTTACGGAGTCATTTTCTTATATAAAAAATATACCCCTTTTACGGGGTTTTTTTCTCATATTATAAAATTAACCCATTTAAGGGGTTGTTTTCTCGTACTCATAAATATACCAAAATTACAGGGTTATTTTCTCCGATTGATAAATATCCCCGTATTACGGGGTTTTTTTCTCATATTAAAAAACTTGCCCCTTTTACGAGGCTGTTTTCTCAGACTCGCAATTACACTAGTTTTACGGGGTTGTTTTCTCATATTCATAAATATACACGTTTTACAGGGTTATTTTTCAATATTGATAAATATACCAGTTTTATGGGGTCATTTTCTCATATTAAATTATTAGCACTATTATGAGGTTGTTTTGTCAAATCTATAAATTTACACGTTTTCACATTTTACGAGGTTATTTTCTTATATCGGCAAATATACACCTTTTACGAGGTTATTTTCTCATATTATAAAATTAATACTTTTAAGGGGTTATTTTCTCGTACTCACAAATATACCAAAATTACAGAGTGATTTTCTCCGATTGATAACTATCCTCGTATTACGGGGTTATTTTTTTTAATATTAAAAAATTAATCCCTTCTACGAGGCTGTTTTCTCAGGCTCGCAATTACACTACTTTTACGCGGTTGTTTTCTCAGATTCATAAATATACACGTTTGATGGGTTTATTTTCTTATATTAATAATATACCATTTTTACGGGGTAATTTTCTCATATTAAATTATTAGCACTATTATGGGGTTATTTTCTCAAATTCATAAATATATACGTTTTACGTTGTTATTTTCTTATATCAATAAATATACCCCTTTTACGGGGTTGTTTTCTCATACTATAAAATTAAGCCATTTAAGGGGATGTTTTCCTATACTCACAAATATACCAAAATTACAGGGTTATTTTCTGTGATTGATAAATATGCTCATATTATGGGGTTATTTTCTCATATTAAAAAATTTACCCCTTCTACGAGGCTGTTTTCTCATACTCGCAATTATAATACTTTTACGAGGTTGTTTTCTCATATTAATAAATATACACGTTTTACATATTATTTTCTTATATTGATAAATATACCACTTTTATAGGGTCGTTTTCTCAAATTAAATTATTAGCATTATTATGGAGTTTTTTTCTCAAATTCATAAATATATACGTTATGAGGTTATTTTCTTATATTGATAAATATACCCTTTTTATGGGGTTGTTTCCTCTTATAATAAAATTAACCCATTTAAGGGGTTGTTTTTCCATATTCACAAATATACTGAAATTACAGAGTTATTTTCTCCGATTCATAAATATCTCCTTATTACGGAGTTTGTTTCTCATATTAAAAAATTTACCCTTTTTACGAAGCTGTTTTCTTAGAATCACAATTACACTACTTTTACGGGTTTATTTTCTCACATTCATAAATATACACGTTTTACGATATTACTTTATTATACCGATAAATATACCACTTTTATGAGGTCATTTTTTAATATTAAATTATTAGCAGTATTATGGGGTTGTTTTGTCAAATTCATAAATATATACGTTTTACGGGGTTATTTTTTTATATCAACAAATATACCCCTTTTATGGGGTTATTTTCTCATATTATAAAATTAACCCATTTTAGGGGTTGTTTTCTTGTACTCACAAATATACTAAAATTACGGGGTTATTTTCTCCGATTGATAATATCCCCATATTATGGGTTTGTTTTCTCATATTAAAAAACTCACCCCTTTTACGAGGCTGTTTTCTCAGACTCGCAATTTCACTAGTTTTACTGGGTTGTTTTCTCATATTCATAAATATACATATTTTACGGGATTATTGTCTTATATTGATAAATATACCGCTTTTACGGGGTCGTTTTCTAATATTAAATTATTAACACTATTATGGGGTTGTTTTGTAAAATTCATAAATTTACATGTTTTACGGGGTTATTTTCTTATATCGACAAATATACCACTTTCATGAGTTTTTTCTCATACTCTAAAATTAACCAGTTTAAGGGGTTGTTATTTCATACTCACAAATATACCAAAATTACGGGGTTATTTTCTCTGATTGACAAATATTCCTGTATTTACGGGGTTGTTTTTAAATATTTATAAATATACCCCTCTACGGGGTTGTTTTCTCATATTAAAAAGTTTATCCCTTCTACGAGGCTGTTTTCTCATACTCGCAATTACACTACTTTTACGGGGTTGCATTCGGTTTATGGGGTTATTTTCTTATATTGATAAAAATACCACTTTCACGGGGTCATTTTATCATATTAAATTATTAGCACTATTATTGGGTCTGTAAATTCATAAATTTACACGTTTTACGGGATTATTTTCTTATATCGACAAATATACCACTTTCACGGGGTTGTTTTCTCATACTCTAAAATTAGCCAATTTAAGGGGTTGTTTTCATACTCACAAATATACCAAAATTACGAGGTTATTTTCTCCGATTGACAAATATCCTCGTATTACGAGATTTTTTTCTAATATTTATAAATATACCGCTTTACGAGGTTTTTTTCTCATATTAAAAAGTTTACCCCTTCTACGAGGCTGTTTTCTCACACTCGCAATTACACTACTTTTACGGGGTTGTTTTCACAGATTCATAAATATACACGGTTTATGGGGTTATTTTCTTATATTGATAAAAATACCACTTTTACGGGATTGTTTTCTCATATTAAATTATTAACACTATTATGGGGTTGTTTTTTCAAATTCATAAATATACATGTTTTATGGGGTTATTTTCTTATATCGCCAAATATACCCCTTTTACGGGGTTGTTTTCTCATATTATAAAATTAACCCATTTAAGGGGTTGTTTTTTTATACTCAGAAATATACCAAAATTACGGGGTTCTTGATAAATATCCCCGTATTACAGGGTTGTTTTCTCATATTAAAAAACTTACCCATTCTATGTGGCTATTTTCTCAGACTCGCAATTACACTACTTTTACGGGGTTATTTTCTCAATTTCATAAATATACACGTTTTACGGAATTATTTTCTTATATTGATAAATATACCACTTTTACGAGGTCGTTTTCTCATATTAAATTATTAACACTAATATGGGGTTGTTTTCTCAAATTCATAAATATATACATTTTATGAGGTTATTTTCTTATATCGACAAATATACCCCTTTTACGGAGTTGTTTTGTCATATTCTAAAATTAACCCATTTCAGTGGTTGTTTTCTCATACTCACAAATATACCAAAATTATAGGGTTATTTTCTCCTATTGATAAATATCCCCGTACTACGGGGTTGTTTTCTCATATTATAGAATTTACCCCTCCTACGAGGTTGTTTTCTCAAACTCCCAATTAAACTACTCTTACGGGTTGTTTTCTCATATTCATAAATATACACGTTTTATGGGGTTATTTTCTTATATTGATAAATATACCACTTTTACGGGGTCGTTTTCTCATATTAAATTATTAGAAATATTATGGGGTTATTTTATCAAATTTATAAATGTACACATTTCATGGGATTATTTTCTTATATAGACAAATATACCTGATGTAGATGATTCTATGCATGTTTATTGACTGTTTATCAGTCGTTTATTTGCGTATTTGAGTCATATTTATTCCTGTTTGATCACACTGTGGTATGTTTATGAATTTTTTAGGTTTTTGGACTCCTCGATAGAGATTGATTGATTTACGGGCAGAAACCAAGCTATTTGGATGATTTACGCGTATTAGATGCTTAGGAGTCGATTCCTTATTGGCGCACAGTTTTGAGGCTTTTGCACGACCTCCTTTGGACAATTTCGGAAATTTTGCATTTCATGGAGGTTGGTGCCCATTGCACGGGCCGTGCATATTTGCACGGACCGTGGCACGAGCCATGGCACGACGAAGGCAGTTTTGTCTATAAATAGGCGCATGCAAAATGAGACAGGGTTCCGCTTCTAATTTCTGAACTTCTTTACGCGCGCGACCCCTCACTTCTACACCTCTATTCTTGACATTTTGGGAGACCAACGTCAGTTCAAAGGATTGATTTGGAGGATTCAAGCAAGGATTGAAGTTTCTAGACGATTGACCGAGACATCCGAGATTCATACTTGAGGCTGGTTTCAAAATTGACACTTGCAACATTCCCACTCCGATTCGATAGAAGAGCAGTTATATGTTTCATTTTCTTTTCTGTTATTTATTTCCTTTTGTATTTGTTTCTTTCATTATGAGTAGCTAGGATTGCCGAACCCATTGGGGTTCATCTTTGTTGATGGTTTGTGTTTAAATATTAGATTTTTTTATCTGCCATTTTTGTAATCTTCTTACTGTTTATAATAAATTTTGATTCAATTAATTTGAGACGTTATATTAATTGTCTTTTGGGTTGTTTCTTGACATTGAGAAATACTTTTTACAACTGGAAATTAAATAGTAAGAACTGGTAGTTAACACTTAGAGATAAGGTTAATTCACTCGCCGGATTAAGAATTAACAACTCTTAATAGTTCTAAATCACGCTTAATGCTAATCTGTAATAATCTGATAGGAAGAGATTCCATTAGGTTAGTGCAGATTTAGGAACTCAGTGAGCTCGAGAGAGGAGCGGAGTTTGATTCAGGATTTAGGCACGGGTAGCAAGATTGGCAGTTTATAAAATCAACCTTAGAATTCCATCACTTAGGTCCCCTTTGGGTGTGCTTCTTTGTTACGGTTGTTTTTTGATTGTCAGTTGCTGTTGTTCCTTTATTTGCATTCATAAGGATTAGTTAATTAATTTAGACTTCTCACACCTTATTTTAGATTAAATAACATAACAAACAGTAGTAACTTTAGGTCTACCCGATCTCCAGGGATATGACTTTGATACTCACTAGTGCTAGACCGCATCGATAGGTTTACTGCCTTAAGTGTAGGTTGCATAAGTAGCCCATCAAGTTTTTGGCGTCATTGCCGGGGATCAGTAACGGTGAACTAGAGTGAATTATTTTTGTGTTAATTTAGTCATTATTTGTTTATTCATTTATTCTTTATTTTTTTCTTTGCTTTTCTTTTATTTATTTTATTATTTTTGATTGATTGGTGGTTGTTTGGTTGTCGGTTTCAGGTAGTATATGACCAGGAGCTCTAACCCTGATCCCATAGCACCCTTATTTGACCCGGAGCGCTCTCTTAGATTATTGAGACAACGTTTGTAGGCAGTTGAGGAGGAGGACGGAGTTACAGTTCAGGTTCAAGGAACTGACGCGATGGAAAACCTTAACTCCGAGGCCGATGAGGATCAGAGGACAATGTACGAGTTTGCTCGACCATCTTTAGATGGGACGAAAACTAGTATAGTCAGACCTGCTGTAGCAGCCAACAATTTTGAAATAAAAGCCAACGTGATCCAGATGATCCAGCAGAGCGTGCATTTTGAAGGATTGCCCAGCGAGGATCCCAATGCACATATCTCTAATTTTTTTGGAGATTTGTGACACATTCAAGATAAACGAAATAACCGATGACGGCTGAGATTGTTTCCATTTTCCTTGAGGGACAGAGCTAAGAGATGGTTGCAATCCCTTCCACAGCAAACGATTACTATCTGGAGGGCGTTGGCAGAAAAATATTTATATAAGTATTTTCCTCCCGCTAAAATTGCTAAACTTAGAAATGACATATCTTCTTTTGTGCAGGTTGATGATGAAAGCATGTACGATGCATGGGAGAGGTTTAAAGATCTTTTGAGATGCTGCCCACATCATGGATTGCTAGTGTGGATGCAGGTTCAGACCTTCTACAACGGGTTAAACCTTGCAACGAGGCAGATGGTGGATGCTGCAGCAGGTGGGGCGCTAAGATGATGCCCGGCGGGGCTCGAGAACTGATAAAGGAAATAGCCATGAATAACTATCGTTGGCAATCCTCTAGGAGCCGACCAGGAAGATAGGGAGTGGTCAACCAAGTGGACTCTACAGCCTTGGCGAGCTCGGGTGGAGCTTCTAGCCAAGAAGATTGTCCAACTCAGGATGCTTGAGTTCATGCAGCAAACGTTGGTGCGAGTTTTGTGGTGGCATTACGATGCAAATCTGCGGGAGGTATTTTGCTTCATCCTCTACTACTTTCCATCTAATTCGCTATGTCTTCCGATGTTGAGCAGTTGATTATATTGGGAATGCCCCAAGGCGTGAACGATCCTTACAAAGAATATATACAACCCTAGGTGGCGCAATCATCCCAACTTCGATTGGAGGAACAATAATGCTCGGGGTCCACCTGGTTTTCAAAGACTTCATCGGTAACAGCGGTCGATTGGGCTGCACAAGCTCCTCCCTCTACCGGAAAAGAAGTCAAATTTAGAGGAGCTTATGATGAAGTTTGTGACGTCTACGGAGATGAGGTTCCAAAGAACCGATAGTGCACTTAGGAACCAAAGCAGGCCTCGATTCGAACTTGGAGACCCAGATTGGCCAAATCTCTAAGATGTTGTCCGAGAGAGGCAGGCTCAAGGCACCACCGAGTCTAACCCGAGGGAGCACGTGAACGCCATTACTTTGCATTCAGGTTAGTTAGTTTCAGCTCCTTCTAAGCCTGTTTTTGATGATGCAACTATTGATGTGCAGATTGAGGCGAGCAGTAAGGTTAGGGAACCTGAGGGACAAAAGCTGAAATCAATTCCAGTCAGGGAATATCAACCTAAGATTCCATATCCTGCTAGAGCTAAACAAGCAGAGGCGAAAGAGTAGTTCGGTAAGTTTTTAGATATTTTTAGACAACTGCATATTAACTTGCCTTTTATTGATGCATTGGAGCAGATGCCGAAGTATGCTAAGTTCTTAAAGGACATACTTAGCAGAAAAAGAAAGTTGGAGGAGGTTGCCTATGTTCAGCTTAACGAGGAGTGCTCAGCGGTGTTTCAGAGCAAGTTGCTAGAGAAATGTCACGATCCAGGGAGTTTCACTATTCCCTGCACTTTATGTAATTTGTGTGTTGATGATGCATTAGCTGATTTGGGGGCTAGCATAAATGTCATGGCCACTAGTTTATTCAATAAGCTAGGTTTGGGGGAGCCAAAATCCACTAGGATGTGACATTCAATTAGCTGACCATTCTGTTAAGCTTCCTAGGGGAATTGTGGAAAATGTGCTAGTTAAGGTAGATAAGTTCATATTTCCTGTGGACTTTGTGGTTTTGGATATGGATAATGAGCATGGTGTACCATTAATTTTGGGGAGACCTTTCCTTGCCACAGCTAGAGCTAAAATAGACGTATTTGAAAGGAAGTTAGAACTTAATGTAGGGGATGACTGTGTCACTTTTAGTTTACCCTCGTTTGATAGTTCTTCCACCGACCATGTTCATGCCATTTGTAGTATTGATGCAAATTGATCCTGCATGTAATACACAACCACAAGATGTATAAATGGATGCTGCTATACATGTTTCTTCCCCTGTTAATATGTGTTATTCATCTGAAAAAAACAACTTGTATCGATATGAGACTTTGTGCTATGATAGACCCGAGAAGGGTAGTTGCAAGTTTGTTTTTGACAGGTCACTTAGCTAGAATTCGGAGTGGATGAATGGACATCCCAAATCGGTACAGAGAGCGCCTCCTTGGTCATCTACTAGACACATCAAACCTTTTCATTGCGCTTATATGCCTCGAGCCCCAACTTACATTGAGCCTACCTTCTCAATTTGCCCGCGATGCAGGAATGATGCTGCTGCAGAGTCCAGCTAGACGACTCAAACAAAAAAAAGCGCCTTCGGGAGGCATCCCCGAATCTATTTTTGCTTTTTGAATTTTTGGACATTTTTTTATTATTTTATGTAGTTATTTGTTTTTTTTAGTTAGATATTTCAGTCTGTTTTTAGTGTGTTTGATTTTGAGGAGATGTTATCTTATTGAATCTTTTACTAGATGTTGCTTGGGATGTGTTTATTCTTGAGTTTTTCAAGAGTTAGCCTACTTGATGCTCGTACGTAATTTTGAGGACTAACATATTTTGAAGTGTTCAAGTACACATCAAGGGCAGTATCTAGTAGACTTTCTAGTTTTTATCTCTTTTTGTTGTCTTGCTTTTCTCTTAGTTTTCTAATTTCTTTTATGGACTCCCATAATTAGCTCCATTTTACGTATTTTATTCCTTTTATTTTGGAGTACCTACCTTGTTCACACTGAGGACAGTGTTTTTCACAAGTGTGGGGTAGGTACCATAGATTTGTGCAGATACCAATTTTGTCTTTGCTATTTTTATCTTGTTTTAATTTCCCTTATTGATTGAGTCCATTCATTATTACTGTCCTTATCTTGAGTTTTGTTTTAATCGAGTAGTTAATGATTTTCTTTCTTTTGAATGGACCTTTATTGCTTGTATCGAATCTTTGTGGGAAGAAGGCAATGAACAAATCTCTTAGTTTCAATCAAGCTAGGTAAAACTGGTGTTTTTCCTTAATCCTTTCATTTCACTTTATCTTGGATATAGAACACTGTTAATTTTGATGCATATTAGATTGTTTAATTGTTTAAACTCTGGTTTGAGAATTCATGCAATTTTATCCCACTCAATGGTGAGGCTTTATGCTCCATTCTGTTTTTGATTAGTGAGCATTATGCAGAATTTTTGTTTCTAGAACTTGCTTTGTGATGACTTTTTAAGATTACATGAACTGTTGATAGTCATGAGATGATTTGGGCACTTAGGTATTACACAATTTGGCCAAAAGCCTAACCCGGTTTTTTCCTTAGTGAACCCATTTTGAGCCTTAGCCTTTTTCTTTCATTATAAATTACATCTGACACTCATTTTACCACTTCTATTCATTCCACCATTCTTTCTACCATTATTGCTGGAAATAATGTACGTTTATGCTGCATTTTATTTTGGATCAATTTGCATATATTCACTAAGTTACTTGATTTTTCATAGATGCTCCCTTCAATCCAAATGATACATATCATTTTACTACTTTCTCTGAGCATTGTATTACTCCTTCCTGCGTTTTGTTGTTGCAGGAGAAAAAAAAATTTATATATATATATATATATATATATATATATATATATATATATATGTATATAATTTAAGAATAAGGGTTTAGTTCGAGCATCATCTTATTATTAGAACAACTTAGTGTTTAATTTTGGTACAGTGTTTGATCCTTGGCTATATTCTTGCATTACCTGCATAATTTTCCAGCAACTTTCAGCTTACTTTCCATAATTCTTCGTACCCTACCATTAACCCTATTACAACCTGGCTCAAGACCCTTTGATCATGTTTATTGACTATTTCACAGTAGTGGAAATCGGATCTATAAGCAAGCCTATGGTAAGCATTTTTTTTGTACTTTTGCGCTGAGAGCTTGGCAATATTCTTCTCACCTATATACACTTGTGTGTTTCGAGTGACATCTTGTAAGGCATGGTTCTCAAATTCTCAGTTTAGATAGTTTATCATTTTAATTTTAGCAGCTTTATTAACTTTGTTCTTTGTCTCAAGGATTTAGTGATTTGGGGGTTTTAAGGAAATTCGTCACGGAGTTTCAAGACTTGTTTTGAGTTAATCTTCTGCAATGTATTTGATTGAGTCATTTGGTTTCTGTTTGAGGAGAGAGTTGTTGAATGCTTGAGGACAAGCAAACTCTCAAGTGTGGGGTAGTTTGATGTAGATGATTCTATGCATGTTTATTGACTGTTTATCAGTCGTTTATTCGCGTATTTGAGTCATATTTATTCTTGTTTGATCGCATTGTGGTATGTTTATGAATTTTTCAGGTTCTCGGACTCCTCGATAGAGATTAATTGATTTTCGAGCAGAAACCAAGCTATTTGGATGATTTACGCGTATTAGATGCTTGTCGGAGTCAATTCCTTGTTGGCGCGTAGTTTTGAGGCTTTTGCACGACCTTCTCTGGACAATTTTAGAAATTTTGCATTTCATGGAGGTTGGTGCACACATTTGCGGAGCGTGCATATTTGCAAGGCGTTTTGTCTATAAATAGGCGCATGCAAACGAGATAGGGTTCCGCTTCTGATTTCTGAACTTCTTTACGCGCGCGACCCCTTACTTCTGCACCTCTGTTCTTGACATTTTAGGAGACCAATGTCAGTTCAAAGGATTGATTTGGAGGATTCAAGCAAGGATTGAAGTTTTTAGACGATTGACCGAGACATCCGAGATCCATACTTGAGGCTGGTTTCAGAATTGGCACTTGCGACATTCCCACTCCGATTAGATAGAAGAGCAGTTATATGTTTCATTTTCTTTTCTGTTATTTATTTCATTTTGTATTTGTTTCTTTCATTATGAGTAGCTAGGATTGCCGAACCCATTGGGGTTCATCTTTATTGATGGTTTGTGTTTAAATATTGGATTTTTTTTATCTGCCATTTTTGTAATCTTCTTACTGTTTATAATAAAATTTGATTCAATTAATTTGAGACGTTATATTAATTGTCTTTTAGGTTGTTTCTTGACATTGAGAAATGCTTTTTACAACTGAAAATTAAATAGTAAGAACCGGTAGTTAACACTTAGAGATAAGGTTAATCCACTTTCATGGGATTAAGAATTAACAACTCTTAATAGTTCTAAATCACGCTTAATGCTAATCCTGTAATAATCCGATAGGAAGAGATTCCATTAGGTTAGTGCGATTTAGGAACTCGATGAGCTCGAGAGAGGCGGAGTTTGATTCAGGGATTTAGGCACGGGTAGCAAGATTGGCGTTTATAAAATCAACCTTAGAATTCCATCACTTAGGTCCCCTTTGGGTGTGCTTCTTTATTCTGGTTGTTTTTGATTGTCGATTCTTTGTTGTTCCTTTATTTGCATTCATAAGCATTAGTTAATTAATTTAGACTTCTCACACCTTATTTTAGATTAAATAACATAACAAACAGTAGTAACTTTAGGTTTACCCGATCTCCAGGGATACGACCTTGATACTCACTAGTGCTAGACCGCATCGATAGGTTTACTGCCTTAAGTGTAGGTTGCATAAGTAGCCCATCAATACCCCTTTTACAGGGTTATGTGTCATATTCTAAAATTAATTTATTTCAGCGGTTGTTCTCTCATTCTCACAAATATACCAAAATTACGGGGTTATTTTCTCCTATTGATAAATATCCCCATATTACGGTGTTGTTTTCTCATATTAAAAAATTTACCCCTTCTACGAGGCTGTTTTCATATATTCGCAATTACACTACTTTGACGGGATTATTTTCTCAGATTCATAAATATACACACTTTACGGGGTTATTCTCTTATATTGATAAAAATACCATTTTTACGTGGTTGTTTCCTCATATTAATTTATTAGCACTATTATGGGGTTGTTTTCTCATATTATAAAATTAACCCATTTAAGGGGTTATTTTCTCATGCTCTCACAAATATAATAAAATTACGGGGTTATTTTCTGCGATTGATAAATATCCCCGTATTACGGGGATATTTTCTCATATTAAAAAGTTTACCCCTTCTACGAGGCTGTTTTCTAAGACTCGCAATTACATTATTTTTACAGGGTTGTTTCCTCAGATTCATAATTATACACGTTCTATGGGGTTATTTTCTTATATCAACAAATATACCCCTTTTTACGGGGTTGTTTTCTCATATTCTAAAATTAACCCATTTAAGGGTTTGTTTTCTCATACTCACAAATATACAAAAATTACAGGATTATTTTCTCCAATTGATAAATATCCCCTTTATTATGGGGTTGATTTCTAATATTTATAAATAAATCTCTCTTACGAGGTTGTTTTCTCATATTAAAAAATTTACCCCTTCTACGAAGCTGTTTTCTAAGATTCGCAACTACACAACTTTTACGGGGTTATTTTCTCATTTTTATAAATTACACGTTTTACGAGGTTATTTTCTTATATTGATAAATATATCACTTTTACGGGTTTATTTTCTAATATTAAATTATTAGCACTATTAAATATACACGTTTTACGAGGTTATTTTCCTATATCGAGAAATATAACCCTTTAACGGGATTGTTTTCTCATATTCTTAAATTAACCTATTTAAGGGGTTGTTTTCTCATACTCACAAATATTCCAAAATTATAGGATTATTTTCTCCCATTGATAAATATCCCCGTATTATAGGGTTGTTTTCTAATATTTGTAAATATACCCCTCTTATAGGGTTGTTTACTTATATTAAAAAATTTACCCCTACTACGAAGCTGTTTTCTCAAACTCGCAATTATACTATTTTTACGGGGTTGTTTCTTCATATTCATAAATATACACGCTTTATGGGGTTATTTTCTTATATTGATAAATATACCACTTTTAAAAGATCGTTTTCTCATATTAAATTATTAGCACTATTATGGGGTTGTTTTCTCTAATTCATAAATATATACGTTTTATGGGGTTATTTTCTAATATTGACAAATATACCCCTTTTACGGGGTTGTTTTCTCATACTCTAAAATTAACCCATTTAAGGGGTTGCTTTATCATACTCATAAATATACCAAAATTACGGGGTTAAGGCTGTTTTCTAAAACTCGCAATTACACTACTTTCACGAGGTTGTTTTCTCAGATTCATAATACACGTTTTTACGTAGTTATTTTCTTATATTGTTAAATAGACCACTTTTACGGGATCGTTTTCTCATATTAAATTAAACCATTTATGGGGTTATTTTCTCATACTCACAAATATTCCAAAATTATATGATTATTTTCTCCCATTGATAAATATCCCCGTATTACAGGGTTGTTTTCTAATATTTGTAAATATACCCCTCTTACGAAGCTGTTTTCTCAGACTCGCAATCACATTACTTTTACGGGGTTGTTTCCTCATATTCATAAATATACACGTTTTATGGGGTTATTTTCTTATATTGATAAATATACCACTTTTATAGGGTCGTTTTCTTATATTAAATTATTAGTACTATTATGGGGTTGTTATCTCAAATTCATAAATATACATGTTTTATTGGATTATTTTTTTATGTCGACAAATATGCCACTTTTACGGGGTTGTTTTCTCATAATATAAAATTAACTCATTTAAGGGGTTGTTTTATCATACTCATAAATATACCAAAATTACGGGGTTATTTTCTCATATTAAAAAATTTACCTCTTCTACGAGGCTGTTTTCTCAGACTCGCAATTGCACTACTTTTAACAGGTTATTTTCTTATATTGATAAATATACCACTTTTAAGGGGTAGTTTTCTCATATTAAATTATTAGCACTATTATGGGGTTATTTTATCAAATTCATAATAAACACGTTTTACGGGGTTATTTTCTTGTATCGACAAACATACCCCTTTTACGGGGTTGTTTTGTCATATTTTAAAATTAACACATTTATGGGGTTATTTTTTCATACTCATAAATACACTAAAATTGCGGGGTTATTTTCTCCGATTGATAAATATTCTCGTATCAAGGGATTATTTTCTCAGATTCTTAAATATATACGATTTACGGGGTTATTTTCTTGTATTGATAAATATACTATTTTTTGTGGTCATTTTCTCATATTAAATTATTAGCATTATTATGGGGTTATTTTCTCAAATTCATAAATAAATACATTTTACGGTACATCGACGGGGGTATTTTATCATATTCTAAAATTAACCCATTTGTGAGGTTATTTTTTCATGCTCACAAATATACCAAAATTACGGGGTTATTTTCTCTGATTGATAAATATCCCCGTATTACGGGGTTGTTTTCTTCGATTGATAAATATTTATGTAATACAGGGTTATTTTCTCATATTAAAAAATTTTTACGGTGTTGTTTTTTCGGATTCATAAATATACCACTTTTACGAGGTCGTTTTGTCATATTATATTATTAGCACTATTATGGGGTTGTTTTCTCAAATACATAAATTATGTTTTACGGGTTATTTTCTTATATCGACAAATATACCACTTTTACGGGATTGTTTTCTCATATTATAAAATTAACCCATTTAAGGGGTTATTTTCTTATATACACAAATATACCAAAATTACGTGGTGATTTTCTTCGATTGATAAATATCTCCATATTACGTGGTTGTTTTCTCATATTAACAAATTTACCCCTTCTACGAGGCTATTTTCTCAGACTCGTAATTATACTACTTTCACGGGGTTGTTTTTCAGAATCTTAAATATACATGCTTTACGGAGTTATTTTCTTATATTGATAAATATACCATTTTTACGTGGTCGTTTTCTCATATTAATTTATTAGCACTATTATGGGGTTGTTTTCTCAAGTTCATAAATATACAGGTTTTTACGGGATTATTTTCTTATATCGACAAATGTACCCCTTTTACGGGGTTGTTTTCTTATATTATAAAATTAACTCATTTATGGGGTTAATTTCTCATACTCACTAATATACCAAAATTACGGGATTATTTTCTCCGATTGATAAAGATCCCCATACTACGGAGTTGTTGTCTCATATTAAAAAATATACCCCTTCTACGAGGCTTTTTTCTCAGACTCGCAATTATACTATTTTTATGGGGTCGTTTTCTCAGATTCATAAATTTACACAATTTTACAGAGTTATTTTCTTATATTAATAAATAGTCCACTTTTACGGGGTCGTTTTCTTATATTTTATTATTAGCACTATTATGGGGTTGTTTTTTCAAATTTATAAATTTACACGTTTTATGGAGTTATTTTCTTATATCAATAAATATACCCCTTTTACGGGATTGTTTTCTCATACTCTAAATTAACCCATTTAACAGGCTGTATTTTTGTCATACTCATAAATAAACCAAAATTACGGAGTCGTTTTCTAATATTAATAAATATACCCCTCTTACGGGGTTGTTTTCTCATATTAAAAAGTTTACCCCTACTACGCGGTTGTTTTCTCAGATTCGCAATTACACTACTTTTACGGGGTTGTTTCCTCATATTCATAAATATACACGTTTTACGGAGTTATTTTCTTATATTGATAAATATACCACTTTTATAGGGTCATTTTCTCATATTAAGTTTTTAGCACTATTATGGGGTTATTTTGTCAAATTCATAAATATACATGTTTTACGGTGTTATTCTCTTGTATCGATAAATATACCTATTTTATGGGGTTGTTTTCTCATATTATAAAATTAACCAATTTAAGGGGTTGTTTTATCATACTCACAAATATACCAAAATTACGGGGTTATTTTCTCATATCAAAAAATTTATCCCTTCTACGAGGCTGTTTTCTGAGAGTCACAATTACACTACTTTTATGGGGTTGTTTTCTCAGATTCATAAATATACACGTTTTCATTTAGTTATTTTCTTATATTGATAAATAGAACACTTTTACAAGGTTTGTTTTCTCATATTAAATTATTAGCACTATTATGGAGTTGTTTTGTCAAATTCATAAATTTACACGTTTTACGAGGTTATTTTCTTATATCGACAAATATACTTCTTTTACTGGATTGTTTTCTCATATTAAAAAATTTATCCCTTCTACGAGGCTGTTTTCTCATACTCGCAATTACACTACTTTTACAGGGTTGTTTTCTCAGGTTCATAAATATATACGTTTTTACGTACGTATTTTCTTATATTGATAAATAGAACACTTTTATGGGGTCGATTTCTCATATTAAATTATTAGCACTATTATGGGGTTGTTTTGTCAAATTCATAAATTTACACGTTTTATGGGGTTATTTTCTTATATCGACAAATATACCCCTTTTACGCTATTATTTTCTCATACTCTAAAATTAATCCATTTAAGGGGTTTTTTTATTATACTCATAAATATACCAAAATTACGAGGTTATTTTCTCCAATTGATTATTATCCCCGTATTACGGGGTTGTTTTCTCATATTACAAAATTTATCTCTTCTACGAGGCTGTTTTCTCATACTCGCAATTACACTACTTTCACGGGGTTGTTTTCTCAGATTCTTAAATATACACGTTTTAGAAGGTTACTTTCTTATATTGATAAATATACCATTTTTACGTGGTCATTTTCTCATATTAAATTATTAGCACTATTATGGGATTATTTTCTCAAATTCATAAATATACACGTTTTACGGGATTATTTTCTTATATCAATAAATATACCCCTTTTACGGGGTTGTTTTCTCATATTATAAAATTAACCTATTTAAGGGGTTGTTTTCTCATACTCATAAATATTCTAAAATTACGGGTTTATTTTCTACGATTGATAAATATCTACACATTACGGGATTGTATTCTAATATTTATAAATATACCCCTCTTATGTTGTTGTTTTCTTGTATTAAAAAATTTACCCCTACTACGAGGCTGTTTTCTCAGACTCGCAATCACACTACTTTTACGAGGTTGTTTTCTCATATTTATAAATATACATGTTTTACGGGTTTATTTTCTTATATTGATAAATATATTACTTTTATTGGGTCGTTTTCTCATATTATATTATTAGCACTATTATGAGGTTGTTTTTTCAAATTCATAAATACAAACATTTTACGAAATTATTTTCTTATATCGACAAATATACCAATCAAGACCCAGAATGGGTCTAGTACGTTCGGACAACTCTCCAGAATACTCCTCCTCCTTTTACGGGGTATTTTTCTCATATTATAAAATTAACCTATTTAAGGGGTTGCTTTATCATACTCACAAATAAATAAAAATTACGGGGTTATTTTCTCCGATTGATAAATATCCTGTATTATGGGGTTATTTTCTCATATTAAAAAATTTACCCCTTCTACGAGGCTGTTTTCTCAGACTCGCAATTACACTTATTTTACCGAGTTGTTTCCTCATATTCACGTTTTACAGGGTTATTTTCATATATTGATAAATATACCACTTTTACGTGGTCGTATTCTTACACTAAATTATTGGCATT
The DNA here is from genome assembly GCF_019578655.1 of Ricinus communis. Taxonomy (NCBI): domain Eukaryota; kingdom Viridiplantae; phylum Streptophyta; class Magnoliopsida; order Malpighiales; family Euphorbiaceae; genus Ricinus; species Ricinus communis. The sequence continues at coordinate 13,628,935 of NC_063256.1, read as the reverse complement.
ATTATGCGGTTGTTTTCTCAAATTCATAAATATACACGTTTTACGGGGTTATTTTCTTATATCGACAAATATACCCCTTTTACGGGGTTGTTCTCTCATATTAAGGAATTTACCCCTTCTACGAGACTGTTTTCTCAGACTCGCAATTACACTACTTTTACGAGGTTGTTTTCTCATATTCATAGATGTACACGTTTTACAGGGTTATTTTCTTATATTGATAAATATACTACTTTTACGGGATCATTTTCTCATACTATATTATTAGAACTATTATGGGGTTGTTTTCTCTAATTTATAAATATATACGTTTTACAGGGTTATTTTCTTATATCGACAAATATACCCCTTTTACGAGGCTATTTTCTCATATTATAAAATTAATCCATTTAATAGCTTATTTTATCATACTCATAAATATACCAAAATTACGGGGTTATTTTCTCCGATTGATAAATATTCCCGTATTACAAGATTGTTATCTCATATTGAAAATATTTACCCGCTCTACGAGGCTATTTTCTCAAGCTCGCAATTACACTACTTTTACAGGGTTGTTTTTTGATACTAAGGAATTTACCCCTCCACAAAGTTGTTTTCTTAGACTCGTAATTACACTACTTTTACCGGATTGTTTTCTCAGATTCATAAATATACACGTTTTACGGGGTTATATTCTTATATTGATAAATGTACCACTTTTACGGGGTCGTTTTATCATATTATATTATTAGCACTATTATGGGGTTGTTTTCTCAAATTCATAAATATATACGTTTTACGAGGTTATTTTCTTATATCGACAAATATACCTCTTTTACAGGGTTGTTTTCTCATATTATAAAATTATCCCATTTAAGGGATTGCGGGGTTATTTTCTCCGATTGATAAATATCCCCGTATTACGGGGATATTTTCTCACGTTAAAAAATTTACTCCTTCTACGAGGCTGTTCTCTCGGACTCGCAATTACATTACTTTTACAGGGTTGTTTACTATAATTCATAAATGTACACGTTTTACGGAGTTATTTTTTATATTGATAAATATACCATATTTATGGGGTAATTTTCTTATTTTAAATTATTAGCACTATTTTGGGGTTGTTTTTTCAAATTCATAAATATACATGTTTTAAGGGGTTATTTTCTTATATCGACAAATATACTCCTTTTACAAGGTTGTTTTCTCATATTCTAAAATTAAACCATTTAAGGTTTTATTTTCTCATACTCACAAATATACTAAAATTACGGGGTTATTATCTATGATTGATTAATATCCTCGTATTATGGGGTTATTTTCTAATATTTATAAATATACACATCCTACAGGGTTGTTTTCTAATATTAAAAAATTTACCCCTTCTACGAGGCTATTTTCTCAGACTCGCAATTATACTATTTTTACAGAGTTATTCTATTAGATTCATAAATATACACGTTTTATGGATTTATTTTCTTATATTGATAAATATACCATTTTTACGTGGTCGTTTTCTCATATTAAATTACTAGCACTATTATGGGATTGTTTTCTCAAATTCATAAATATACACGTTTTACGAGGTTATTTTCTTATATCGATAAATATGCCCCTTCTATGGGTTGTTTTCTCATATTCTAAAATTAATCCATTTAAGGGGTTATTTTTTCATACTCACAAATATACCAAAATAAGGGGTTATTTTTTCCGATTGATAATATCCCCGTATTATGGGGTGGTTTTCTCTGATTGATAAATATTCCCGTATTGCGGGGTTGTTTTCTCATATTAAAAAATTTACCCCTTCTACGAGACTGTTTTCTCATATTTTTAATTACAATATATTTACGGAGTTGTTTTTCAGATTCAAAAATATACACGTTTTACGGAGTTATTTCCTTATATTAATAAATACACAACTTTTACGGGGTCATTTTTCATATTAAATTATTAGCACAATTATGGGGTTGTTTGTCAAATTGAAAAATATAAACGTTTTACGGCGTTGTTTTCTTATATCGACAAATATACTCCTTTTACGGGGTTGTTTTCTCATATTCTAAAATTAAACTATTAAGGGGTTGTTTTCTTATACTCACAAATATACCAAAATTACGAGGTTATTTTCTGCGATTGGTAAATATCCCCGTGTTACGGGGTTGTTTTCTAGTATTTATAAATATACTCCTCTTACGTGATTGTTTTCTCATATTAAAAGAATTACCCTTTCTACGAGGCTATTTTCTCAGACTCGCAATTACACTATTTTTACGGGGTTGTTTTATCATAGTCATTCATATACACGTTTTACGGAGTTATTTTCTTATATTGATAAATGTACCATTTTTACGGGGTCATTTTATCATATTATATTATTAGCACTATTATGGGGTTGTTTTCTCAAATTCATAAATATATACGTCTTACGAGGTTATTTTCTTATATCGACAAATGTACCTCTTTTACGGGGTTGTTTTCTCATATTATAAAATTAACCCATTTAATGGATTACGGGGTTATTTTCTCCAATTGATAAATATCCCCGTATTACGGGGATATTTTCTCATATTAAAAATTTACTCCTTCTACAAGGTTGTTTTCTCATATTATAAAGTTAACCTATTTAAGGGGTTATTTTCTCATACTCACAAATATACCAAAATTACATATCCCCGTATTATGGGGTTGTTTTCTCATATTAAATATTTTACCCCTTTTACATGGTTGTTTTCTCAGACTGGCAATTACACTACTTTCACGGGGTTGCTTTCTCAGATTCTTAAATATACAAGTTTTACGGGGGTTATTTTCTTATACTGATAAATATACCATTTTTACGTGGTCGTTTTCTTATATTAAATTATTAGCACTATTATAGGGTTGTTTTCTCAGATTCATAAATATACACGTGTTTACGGAGGTATTTTCTTATATTGATAAATAGACCCCTTTTACGGGGTCATTTTCTCATATTAAATTATTAGCACTATTATGATGTTGTTTTGTCAAATTTATAAATTTACACGATTTACGAGATTACTTTCTTATATCGACAAATATATGCGTTTTATGGGGTTGTTTTCTCATACTCGAAAATTAACCCATTTAAGGAGTTGTTTTATCATACTCATAAATAAACCAAAAGTATGGGGTTGTTTTCTTACGGGATTATTTTCTCATATTAAAAAATTTATTCACGTAGGTTGTTTTCTGTGACCTAATTACATCAATAGGGTTGTTTCTTCAAATTCTTAAATATACACGTTTTACGGGAATTATTTTCTTATATTGATGAATATACTACTTTTACGTGGTCATTTTCTCATATTAAATTATTAGCACTGTTACACGGTTATTTTCTCAAATTCATAAATATACACGTTTTACGGAGTTATTTTCTTATATCAACAAATATACTCCTTTTACGGAGTTGTTTTCTTATATTATAAAATTAACCTACTAAGGGTTGTTTTCACACTACAAACATACCAAAATTACAGGGTTATTTTCAACGATTTATAAATATCCCTGTATTACGTTATTTTCATATTAAAAGATTTACCCCTTTACGACATCATGGTCGACCGCAATTAATTACTTTACTTGGTTGTTTTGTCAGATTCATAAATATACAACTTCTTACGGAGTTATTTTCTTATATTGATAAATAGACCACTTTTACGGGTTACTTTCTCATATTAAATTATTAGCACTATTATGGGGTTGTTTTGTCAAATTCATAAATTTTCACGTTTTGCGTGGATATTTTCTTATATCGACAAATATACCCCTTTTACGGGGTTATTTTCTCATACTCCAAAATTAACCCATATAAAGGGTTATTTTATCATACTCATTAATATACCAAATTTATGGGGTTATTTTCTCCGATTGATAAATATCCCCATAATACGGGGTTGTTTTCTCATATTAAAAATTCCATCTCTTCTATTTAGGTCATTTCTACTTCTACCTGGATTATTTTCCTCGACCTTAAATATACACGTTTTACTAAGTTATTTTCTTATATTGAAAATATACTATTTTTACATCGCTTTCCTCACATTAAACTATTAGCACCATTAAAACACCAAATATACATACATTTTATGGGGTTATTTTTTTATCGACAAATATACTCCTTTTACGGGGTTATTTTCTTATATTATAAAATTAGACCATTTAAGGAATTATTTTCTCATACTCACAAATATACTAAAATTACGGGGTTATTTTCTCTGATTTATAAATATCCCCGTATTACGGGGTTGTTTTCTCATATTGGGGAATTTACCCCACGCAGACTCTCGGTCAGACCCGCAATTACACTACTTTACTGGGTTATTTTATTCTTACAATACAAGTTCTATGGAGTTTTTTATATTGATAAATAGACCACTTTTACGGGGTCGCTTTCTCATATTTAATTATTAGCACTATTATGGGTTAATTTTATCAAATTCATAAATTTTCACGTTTTGCGCGGTTATTTTCTTATATTGACGAATATACCCTTTTACGGGGTTATTTTCTCATACTCCAAAATTGTCCCATTTAAAGGGTTGTTTTATCATACTCATTAATATACCAAATTTACGGGGTTATTTTCTCTGATTGATAAATATCCCCATATTACGGGGTTGTTTTCTCATATTAAAAAATTTACCCCTTTTACGAGGCTGTTTTCTCACTTTCACGGGGTTATTTTCTCAGATTTTTAAATATACACGTTTACGAGGTTATTTTCTTATATTGAAAAATGTGTCGTTTTCTCATATTAAATTATTAGCACTATTATGAGGTTGTTTTCTCAAATTCATAAATATACACATTTTACGTGGTTATTTTCTTATATAGACAAATATACCCCTTTTACGGAATTCTTTTCTTATATTATAAAATTAACCCATTTAAGGGGTTATTTTCTCATACTCACAAATATATCAAAATTACGAGATTATTTTCTCCGGTTGGTAAATATCCCTTTATTACGGAGTTTTTTTCTCTTATTAAAAAATTTACCACTTCTACGAGGCTGTTTTCTCAGATTCGCAATTACACTACTTTTGTGGGGTTATTTTCCCAAATTAATAAATATACACATTTTTACGGTGTTATTTTCTTATAGTGATAAATAGACCACTTTTACGGGGTCATTTTCTCATATTAAATTTTTAGCACTATTATGGGGTTGTTTTGTCAAATTCATAAATATAAAAGTTTTACGGGGTTGTTTTCTAATATCGACAAATATATTCCTTTTACGGGATTATTTTCTCATATTCTAAAATTAAACATTGAAGGAGTTGTTTTCTCATACTCACAAATATACCAAAATCACGGGGTTATTTTTTACGATTGATAAATATTCCCGTATTATTGGGTTGTTTGCTAATATTTATAAATAGTCCCTTACGGGGTTGTTTTCTCATATAAAAAAATTTACCCCTTCTACGAGGCTGTTTTCTCAGACAGGCAATTACATTACTTTTACGGGTTGTTTTCTCATATTCATAAATATACACATTTTACAGAGTTATTTTCTTATATTGATAAATATACCACTTTTACGGGGTAGTTTTCTCATATTATATTATTAGCACTATAATGGGGTTATTTTCTCAAATTAATAAATATACGTTTTATGGGGTTATTTTCTTATATCAAGAAATATACCCCTTTTACGGGGTTGTTTTCTCATATTATAAAATTAACCCATTTAAGGGGTTATCATACTCTCAAATATATAAAAATTACGGGGTTATTTTCTCCAATTGATAAATATCCCCGTATTATGGGGTTATTTTCTCATATTAAAATATTTACCCTCATTTCTCGAGACTTGAATTACTATTATACCGTTACTTTATAGGTTATTTTCCATATTAAACCATTAGCAATTCATTATGGGTTTGTTTTCTCAAATTCATAAATGTACATTTTTTACGGGGTTATTTTCTTATGTCGATAAATATACCCTTTTTAAGTGGTTGTTTTCTCATATTATAAAATTAATACATTTAAGGGGTTGTTTTCTCATACTCACAAATATACTAAATTTATGGGGTTATTTTCTCCGATTGATAAATATTCCCGTATTACCGGGTTGTTTTCTCATATTAAAAATTTATCCTTTCTACGAGGCTGTTTTCTCAAGCTCGCAATTACACTAATATCACGGGGTTATTTTCTCAAATTCTTAAATATACACGTCTTATGGGGTTATTTTCTTATATTGATATATAGACAATTTTTACGTGGTTGTTTTCTCATATTAAATTATTAGCACTATTATGCGGTTGTTTTCTCAAATTCATAAATATACACGTTTTACAGGGTTATTTTCTTATATCGACATATATACCCCTTTTAGAAGGTTGTTTTCACATTATAAATTAACCC